>NC_043976.1:40411408-40598908 GCF_902148855.1 Sphaeramia orbicularis | reverse complement strand
GCAGATTTTTTTGCTTGAATTAAGCAAAAAATAAATAAATAAATAAATAAGTAAAATCTTGAATTAAGCAAAAATAAATCTGCCAATAGAACAAGTGAAAATTATCTTAGTAAAATTTCGTGAAATAAGATTTTCCAGATCTATTGTCTAAAAATAAGTTCCTATATCTCATTGAAAAGTTCCTCTTTAGGTGATTTTGTCTTATTTTAAGTGTGATATTTGGACTAGAAATGAGAAAAATACACTTGGTAAGATTTACATTTTTGCAGTGTGTTGTGCAAATGGTGGGACAAATAAAGAGAAAAATCTCTGTTTTGCCAGAAACCTGCCTATGTGTGAACGTAGCCTGAAAAATAGACAGTGTTGGGGAGTTCAGTTCATCATGGCACTAGTTCAAACAAACTCCATTTCTACCCCTGGAGAAAAGTAGTTTGTAAAACTATTAGTAATGATCGCACATCTGAGAAGCGCTGGAGTGGTGCCAGGGCCAGCCAATCAGAGGCAGCGTTGGCTGTGATGTCATGACATGATCATGGCTTCAAAGACATTTAGGAGGAAAGACAGACAGATAAACCTGGTTTATTGATCAATGGCATTAATATTTTTAGTTTGAGCTGTACATATACACCATACACTGCATGAAAAGAGAAACATTTCCCCAAGAGGTAAAGTATTCTGGAACTCAGCTTTCTCTAAGACTGAGTGGTCAAAAGCACGGACATTACCACAGAAATACCGTTCAAACAAAATTAGAATTATACAGCTCAAGATTTTACATAACGTATTTTCCCTCCAACTCTATTTTATGTGGATTTTCTGACGTGGAAGAAATGTGTAACTTTTGTCCTTCTTGTCCTGAACGACTCTACACTTATTCTATTCTGTGTGAACACTCTTCTAACTTCTGGTCTAAAGTTGAAAAATATATCTTCTCTAAAAGTAATAAAAAAATTACTGTAACAGCTCAAAATGTAATTACATATTTTGAACATGACATTCATAATTTAGAATTTGTTGTAACTTTGATCATTTTATTTGGAAAATTTCATATACATAAAAATAAATATACCAAAACACACCTAAATTTTAAAATCTTCCTGATGGAAGTTGAAAAATATGTTAAATCTTTAGAATTTATCTTGACACTTTATAAAGAATTCTTTAAAGTAGACTGAACTCTCTGATGCATTTATTTATTTATTTATTTATTTATTTATTTGTGTTTTATATATATATATATATATATATATATATATATGTATATATATATATATATATATTTTTTTTTTTTTTTTTTAATATATACTATAATTTCTCTATTCTGCCTTGTGTCTTTATATGTATGCATTTTTTTTCTTAAATTTATTTGTTCAAATGCTTTTTCTTTTTGACATCCTGATGTTTGTTCAAAATTTATGTTTTGTATACCTGAATATTTTCAATAAAGTTGAGAAAAAACACATTCAGGTGGAAAGAAAAAGGGACCGTCTGTGTTCAATGGAGAAATACAGTTTATATAACAAAAAATATATCTAAAAAAAACCCCCTTAATTTTAGTAGTAGTTAAACTACAAAAAAATACCCAGAAAGTACTTGAAATACTTGATGTGGCACAAAAAAAGAATGTGGCTGAACCACCAGCTACTTACAGAAAATGTAACTGAACTACACGTAATTACAGTTTCCCGTACATGGATAGAAGGAGGTTTTTTAGGGAAAGTCTGGAGTCATGAGAAGGTTTTTTCTCCTGGTAATTTGAGTCAAAATCAGAGTAAATGATGAAAGTTTCTGCGTTTGAAATGGGCTAATGTGTTGGATAAAAGTAACGTCCAAACTACGGACTGTGTAAACGCACCAGTAACAGTTTTCTGTGCATTTTCTGGTCTGTGCAGTCCAGCAGATAGACCTTCTAATTCAGTCCATTTTAATTCTGACATCAGCTGATGCAGCTGAGGTGCTCTGGTTATGGTGTGGAAAACCTTCTCACCTTAAACCTCTGGGATTTCCGGTAGTGGACCTTAGTCAGAGCTCTCTCTTTCTGTAAAATAATTATGAAAAATAACAATTAATGCAATGAATTGTTGCCTGTTTCATCTTCTTGACCGCCGTTATACTTCAGAGCAGGTTTTAAGATTTTACTGGTTACTTCTAAGGCTCTTCTGGGTTTATATCGCTGATCTCAGGTTGTATTTCAGTGTTTATTTATTTTTAAGTAAAAGAAACATTTTCTCTTCTAATGTCTTATATTGTTTCTATCTCATGTCTTTTCATCTTGGCTCATCATTTTTTTTTAGCTTTATTTACTTATTGAGTCTTAATCTTGTTCAGATTATTCGACTTGTTCCATGTACTTCCATCTTGACTTAGACATTACAACTAATTTTAAACTACATTTATAACAAAACCAGCTCCAGTGTTGGAGGATGAGTATGGAGGACACAGGAACTGTTTACCCCAAAGAAATCTGGACTTGTTTTATACAGTTTAACCTGTAAATACATATCTATGGAGTCATTACATTTTCACAAGACTATCTATCTATCTATCTATCTATCTATCTATCTATCTATCTATCTATCTATCTATCTATCTATCTATCTATCTATCTATCTATCTATCTATCTATCTATCTATCTATCTATCTATCTATCTATCTATCTATCTATCTATCTATCTATCTATCTATCTATCTATCTATCTTCTGCTTAAAAATAATTTGATCATTCTATAAGCCTTGGATAATATTTTCTTATTTTAAAATTTTCAGAAACTGCCCTGGCAGATAGTTTTAATAATAAGACATTTTAACCCAATAAATGGGTTTAACCCATAAAGACCCAGTGCTACTTTTGTGACGGTTCCCCCCCAATTTTTTTTCTATATTCAACCTTTCTGAAGTGATGTATTATTTATGAAGAGAACGTGCACACACTTGAAAACCCTCGGTCTGACTTATCGGTCCCACCACTGCCACGTAGAACTGAGGACAATATCCTGCAGTGAGGGCCGAGGTTAATAATATTCTCTTCTGTGTTTTGCTTTTTATTTATTTATTTTTAGAAAAACTGGTATTTTCCTGTATTTAATTCACTGATCATGTGGACGTTCATAAAAACTCAGATTAAAGTTGATTGTTATTGTATCAGAAACAGAGAAAACAGAAGAAAAAGTGATTTTTAAAGCAAAATCTATCATTAAATAAACGTAAACCCAGTGTGTCCATCCACTGTCACTGATCCAACTCCATGGGTTTTACTGGTGAATCAGTGTTGTAGAAGATGACTGTGTTTCCATGGTAACTACAAAGCCTCTGAACGTCCAAATATGATCATATCTGATGACCATGAAAAGACGACAAACTGTATTTTACACCAATTATTTCCATGTATTGACAGGATTAGTGGATCAACAGGTGTTAAACAGGTCAGATCAGTCGGTGGTTTTGGTCGAGGGTGGATGTTTGGGTCTTTAAGGGTTAATTTTCTTATTTTTCTAAAGGCCTTTTTCACAGTGAAACACAAACAGGTCTTTTGTAACTTTGACTTACGATGATGTCTCCAGCTTTGACGAACTGAAGCCTCGGCTGCCAAACCACAATGTCGATGACGGTCACTAAGTCACTGAGGATGTCGAAGAACACCCAGCGGTGGTTCCAGGCCGGATCGTGGTAGGGGAAGGTGAGGCGAGCGGTGATGAGCCATGCGTTGTAGTTGTACGCAATAGCGACCAACGCCAACCAGGCGATGTAGCGACGATCTGCAGACAGGATGGTATTTTTGGATTTTGACAGTAACTTGACTCCACCTCCCACCTTATAAGCTCCTCCCCTGTGTCCTACCTGTGAAGGGGTCGATGGTGGTTCCCAGGATGGAGTCCATCTTGGTCTCGATGGGGTGGAAGAGGGCGTCGAAGCAGGAGCAGTGGATCTCCGGGAGGATCTTGGCTTTCTTCCTGGCCTCCTCCGCCAGCCTCTCCTCCTCCGCCTTCTTCTCAGCTTCCAGTCTTTTTTCCTCGTCCTTCTTCTTCTTCTCCTCGGCCTTCTTGGCCGCCTCCTCCGCCTTCTTTTTATCGGCCTCTTCCTTCGCTATGCGTTCCTCTTCCTTCAGTCGGATGTAGTCTTCTTTCTTCAGGATAGGCGCTGTCGGTGGCATCATGTCAGTTACCCAGTTGTATTTATTTATGTATTAAATTCAATTCAATTCAATTAAAATGAAATAAAATGAAATAAAATAAAATAAAATAACTCTTTCATGCACAGTGGCCACTGCAGTGGACAGTTCTTCTCCAGCTGTTCTCTTGTATATTCATGGGTTTTATTGTTTTAGTTCCATATCAGCCGACACAGTGGACACTTATGCATCATCCCACATCCACTGACATTCAGACTATTACTGTAACTTTGCTGTTCTAGATAAACCTGATCTGCACTAACATGTTTGAGTGTAAATCAGTTGCTTGTTATTGTTATTAGACTGTAGTTTTGTTTTTGTTTTGTTTTTTTTGCATATTATCTTCATAAAGTGAGTAATAACTAATATTACAGTATGATAAATGTGACAAAACATCAGATTAGTAGCATTAAAAAAAAATATTTCATAGTTTTCACACAGTATATCAGTAAATACATGTTTCTTTGCTTCAAAAATTAAATGCATGGTGTCCAGCTGAGTGGATATTTTTTGCAACTCCATGAAAAATAGGTTAATAAAAAATTCTTCAGTCACGTTGTTTTTTTCAGGCCTAAAGAGGAATAAAAACACTCAGGGAAAAAAATCTTGATAAGGGTCAAAACATGGTATTCAAAATCTCTCTGACGGGACATTTTAGAGACAATTTGACCCACATTTTTACTTTTGAATTCATTTTTGTTTTAGTTAGACCACAATGGATTATCCAAAACAAGGAGCTACTTTATAGTGAAATAAATGTTGGAATGGCAATCAGTTAAAGTTCGCTCTCTGACTGGAAAGTACTGTGTTTGGACCCATTACGGTTCTCATAATTCATGTATGAAAGGGTTCAATTCAGTTCAATTCAATTCAATTCAGTTCAATTCAATTCAATGTTATCGGCATTCGTCCATACTTACTGACAGGTGGAGTGATTTCTGGAGATGTGGCGTACGGGTCAATGACTTTGTCCATGAATAACTCTTTCCGTTCTTTGAGATTTTTCACCAAAGCCCTCACAGTATCATCAGCGAAACGGGAGTAGACGACAGGTGGAGGTGGAGGAGGCGGAGCTTCTTCACTGGAAACCCAAAGAAACAACTTATTGAATAGAATTTAGCTCCAAGATCTAACACGAGTGTATTTGATAAGTGAAGTTGGGTCGTCATCACCGTTGTGCTGCATAATCTATGTTGCTTTTATTTAATAAAAACATGTTTTGTTTTTTTTAACATATGATAAACCAGCAGGTGGCGATGATAAATATGGAAATATTCCCTTTAACAATAAATTAGGTACGTTTGAACCAAAACCACAAAAGTGCACTGAATTTAACACACTGAGGTTTTTGTCCAGTGGCGGTAAAACCAGATGTGATGGAGTCGTTGTCAGACCTGAGTTTCATATGAGATGAACAGAAACTTTTACTTCTTCTTTTATGCTGTGAAATGTCTGGTGTTAATTATCATTACAGTGCATTACCGCCACCTACTGTTGGGGAGTGTGAATCAGGTTGTAATAGTTTTGGATTTTTCATTCTAGTTTAGTTTTAATAATAATAATAATAATAATAATAATAATAATAATAATAATAATGATGATGGATTAGATTTATTTAGTGCTTTTCTATGAACACATACTCAAAGCGCACACTGTGGATCCATTCTTCATTCGCTCTCACATCCTCCCTCTGCTGGTGGTAAACTACATCTGTATCCACAGCTGTCCTGGGGCAGACTGACGGGGGCGTGGCTGCCAGTTTGCGCCTATGGCCCCTCCCACCACCACCGAACATTCACACACATTCATGCACCAGCGTGAGCAGCAGCACTGGAGGAAAGGAGGGTGAAGTGTCTCGCCCAAGGACACAACAACACATGGACAGAGCAGGAGTTGAACTGCCAACCCTTTGGTTATTGGACAACCCACTCTACCATCTGAGCCATGCCCCCCCCCCCCCCCCCCCAGTTTTATTTAGTTTTGCCTTTTTTTTCTCTAATTCAGTTAGTTTTAATTAGTTTTTAGAGCAGGTTTGATCGTTTTTTTATTAGTTTTCATTATTTTCTAAATGCTTAGTTTTGGTTTAGTTTTAGTTTCTTTATCTTTCCTCCTCTTCTTCATCGAATTCAAATAAATCCCAGACAGGACTCTGCTGCTTTCTCCCACCATTAGTCTCCATGTTTCCAGGTAGAGTGGGGACCAGAAGACGACTAAACCACAAGTGGCGGACTGTTAACTATCATACGGTGCCAGCAGCTAAAATTGCTTGAGGGAAATAAATTGATTTCATATCAGTCTGACGTTGACAAAGATGAAAACAAAGGGAATTTTATCCGTAATTTTTATACATTCTAGTTAGCTTTGTAAACACACAATACAGTTTCAGTTAGTTTTCATTTTTGTCTTTTAATTATAGTTTTTATTTATTTCAGTTAACGAAAATGTTTTTTCAATTCTAGTTTTCCTCATTTCGTTAGTTTTCCTTAACGATAATAACCTTGGTGTGAATGCACGACGCTCAGCTCCGTACAAAATTAAGCACAGGATTAGTTTATTAACCTTATTTTGTGCCCAGACGACCCACTGACAACAGGTTTGGACCCACTGATGGGTCACAGCCCACCAGTGGAGAGTCCCTGTGTTAAACATCAGCACAGAACACGATGAATTCTTTTAGACCTGATCTAACTTGAATGTGAACACGATCTCTGATCATTGTCACAAGTGTTAGAGGTAATGTGTTACTAAAGTAATGCATTACAATAATGGATTACTTTTTGCTGTAACGCAGTAGTGAACGTTATTACAAGTCAATTTTCAGTCATATTTTAATCGGTACGTGTTCAATAGGGCGTGTGTTACAACACACGTTTTTGCTCATAATGTAATTACTCAAACGAACCCCCCCCCCCAAAATAAACAAACAAAAAAAAAAAAACAGCAATATTGTGAGACCTTAAAGCAGGGGTGTCAAACTCATGTTAGTCCAGGGGCCACATTCAGCCTAATATGATCTAAAGTGGGCCAGACCAGTAAAATACTATTAAACATATAAATAATGACAACTCCAAATTTTTCTGTTTGTAAATGCAAATATTTTCATGTATTTACACTAAAACAAAGTATGATTTTGCAAAAAAAATTGTAAATAATAGGATAAGAACTTAGAAATAATATCAACTCCAAAGTTTTCTCTATGTTTTTGAGTGAAAAAAGTAAAATTCTGCAATTAAAATGTTTACATCTACGAACTGTACTTGAATGCAACATGAACAAATACGAACAACCTGAAAATTCTTCAGAAAAATAAGTGCAATTTTAACAATATTACACCTCAGTTTATCATTTATACATGTGAATCACAACTTACAGATCACAGTGGATCTATAAATACATAAAACATTTGATAACAGGCAGAATATTGTTAAAACACGACATACTTCTCTTAAGCCATTTCAGGTTGTTCATATTTTTGTGAAACGCCAGTCTGTAAATGTAAACATTTTTGTGTAACTTTACTTTTTTGACAATAAAAAAATAAAGAAAAAAAATAGTTTTTTTTCATTATTTATAGGTTATTATGATTGTATTTTACTGGTCTGACCTATGTTAGATTGAACATCCTTGATTGATAATATCTTCAGTGTAATTTTTGCATTTCACAAATTCCTCCTGCGGGCTGGATTGGACCTTTTGGCGGGCCGGTTTTGGCCCCCGGGCCACATGTTTGACACCTGATCCTTAAAGAATCAGAAATGTATCTGTAACGTTCTATGTCCTGTTGGAGTTCAGTCAGTGGGTGCAGACGGCAGAAGACAGTCCATTGTCCACATGGATGTATGTTCATTACTAACCCTGCTTTACAGAAGCTAATTAGCATGACCCCTGTGATCAGCAATGACAAGGTAAGCTAACGTTTCTATGACTAGTTAGAATTTTTTATCGATTGTGGATTGATCTATCGTGTCCTTGGCCCCGCCCCCTGTTTGAACATGAAAAATGCTGAAAAAAGTCTGAGCGTTCCTGCTGGGATTCGAACATCACAGACCGTAGCGTTACTAACTGAGCTATCCCACCACATGTACTTCAGGACGCAAATGTATGTGTCCCAAGTGTCGGGGGGGTAGGTGGGGGGGGGTTCTACTGAACACACACCATTTATGTTGAGAGTCTGTTTGAAACTCAAAACTAATTCAGGAGTCATGTAATGCATTACAATTCTGACACAGTAATATTATAAGGCAAGGAGTTACTTTTAAATAACAGTAACAAGTAATCTATAATGGATTACAGTTTGGAAGTAACATGGCCAACACTGATTGTTACAAATACCACTAAGCTTCTAATGAAGCACTCAGCTTCATTTCCTACTGCAGGGCCGATCAGCTGCTGTTAGTAGTTCATGTAAAACCACTGCCTGTGGAGAGAACAGCAAAGCAGAGAGACGGATGGTATACAAGAGCAGAATGTGTTCATACCCTTCAGCCCCATCTGGATTGGCAGGACCAGCACCAGGAGCAGGACCAGCACCAGGAGCAGGACCAGGACCAGGAGCAGGACCAGCACCAGGAGCAGGACCAGCACCAGGAGCAGGACCAGCACCAGGAGCAGGACCAGCACCAGGAGCAGGACCAGCACCAGGAGCAGGACCAGCACCAGGAGCAGGACCAGCACCAGGAGCAGGACCAGGACCAGGAGCTGGAGCCGGAGCTAAAGGAAAATAATAGCATCAATAACAGTGTCAAAAAACCCAAACGTAAATGTGACATCAGAGGCTGATGATGCACAGGACAAACTCCCTCCTGACGTTTATTCTGTAAAAGTGAAGGAGAAACTGAAATGTTAAACAGAAACAATAACTGATGAGCTGTTGTTTTTGTGTCATCGTCTACTTTTAGCAACAAAAACAAGACTCAGTGGCTCCAAAATCTGCACAAAAATACACAAAACTGACCAAACCAGTGACTTTGTTCATCATTATTCTGGTAAATCTGTCACTGCATGAGGATACAAATAAAAACTACCTCACCTGGTTTGGACTCTTCTTTCTTGGGTTCTTCTTCCTTCTTCACTTCTTCTTTCTTTTCTTCATCTTTCTTTTCCTCCTCTTTCTTTTCTTCCTCTTTCTTCTCCTCTTCTTTCTTTTCTTCCTCTTTCTTCGTCGGTTCTTTTTTCTCCGTCTTCTCTGCAGGTTTTTCTTCCTGTAAAAGTACAACTCAGACTTGACTTCCATAAACTGCATCCACAGCAGATAGTAGTCAAAACTAAAGCAGAAAACACGTTATTACAATGTTTTATATTTCAACGCATCAGTTTCAGACTCTACTGAATACCATCTTGTTGCAATAATTAAACACCTGCTGAGAAACAGATCTATAGTGTTTGATTGATTGATTGCTTTTGAATATGAATGTCAAAAAAGAAAAGAAAAAAACAAACTAAACATTTAAACATAAGACAAAAGACAAATTACATATTCAAAAAGGTTGTTAAATAATTAACAACAATAATACATTTCCTGCTCTGAACATATCTAAACTAATGCATGAGACTTATTGTTAAATGAGTTTTTTTTTAAACTTTATATCGTGAAGAAATATACATAGAATTTACGGAAACACATAATACAAAAAGTGGTTCCAGGTACAACAAACCCCGCCCCTCACATGTATTGTAGCTAACTTTGGCATCGATCCAGCTGATGTCGTCATGTCCACGTGTGTGCTGATGTCAGCATATCAATTCTGACTTTAAACCTAGAATTCTGATTTTTTTTTTCCTAAGAATTCGGACTTTAAACCCAGAATTCTGACATTTTTTCCCTCAGAAACTAATCGCTTCCATTGCTTCTAACACTGAGTTATGATATTCAGTTCAATTTCAGTATCTACAGGCACCAACACCGACTGATGGACACGTGAAACAGACTATTTTAACACAAACCACAAATTCTACATGTCAAAACACAATGTTTTACGTACATTTTGTCTTGTTTTGCTCATTTTCCCCTCTCATTCTTGTGCTAAACACTTCTAGACATTATTGTTTTTTCAGGTAAGTTACATTTTTTTCATAATTTTTTTGTCTTGTTGCATTATTATTATTATTATTATTATTATTATTATTATTATTATTTATGCATTTATTTTTTACATCATTTTTGTCTTGTTATATCTTTTACATCATTTGTGTGACTTTTCTTTTTTCTTTTTACATCATTTTGTTTAGCTTCTTTTTTTAAAGCCCATTGTTTTAGTCTATTATTTATTTATTTATTTAAATTTTTGGTCAATTTGTGCATTATATTTTATCGTCCTGTACAGTTTTTGTCTTATTGCAGCATTTGCTCTATTTTTTTCCCCCTCATTCTTGTCTGTAAACACCTCTAGACAAAACTCTTTTTTCTATTTTAATCATATAAATGTAAATGCACATATGCTATTGTCATGAATTCTACAGTTGAACCATCTCTGTGGTCCATTTCAGGTCTTTATCTGATACTTTGTGGATGTTTTAAACAACACTATTGGATCTTTCCCCCCTGGTCTCTGGGTGAATGTGGTCCGTCGGTGCCAAGCTGCTTTAAAGGCTTTCTCTGATCTCAGTCGTGTGCCGGGGTTCACCTTAAATAACCTTCACTTCAACCTTTCACTGTGATGAGCAAAGCAAAACAGTCCATCGTTTTTTTTTTTTCCAATATTTTAAAGGGTTAAATACAGTGGAAACATTGTTTATTTAGCTTTAGAACATAAACACCAGCAGGTTCATGTAAATAAAACCACATCCAGGTCTTACCTTGGGAGGTGGAGCAGGTCCAGTGGGGGGGTCAGTAGCAGCCTGGGGGCCCGGGGGTTCAGGGGCCCCCACCAGCCTCTTCAACCTGCTGAACATGGCAGGTCTGGGGGGGGTCTGCAGTGGACTCACCTGGCCATCCGACAGCCGGTCTGCGTGGATCTGGTCCTGGACTGTCCCAGTCTACATCCAAACAGCTGACTGCAGGTAATTAATTCTTTAATTCTTTAATTCCCCCGGGAACCACCTACCCCCCCCCGCCCCCCCCCGCAGATCAGGACTGTATCAAGGACCAATCAGTGACCTGGACCAGGACCGTTATAGACTTGTTTACAAATGCCTGTATGTTGACATCATTAACTACAGTTTTAGTCCCTGCATCTGCAGCTGTAAACTGTACATGCACCCCCACTGGGGCCTGGACTGGAAAGAATCTGCCAACACCATGCTAATCACAATACTAACATCACAATACCATATGGCACGATATGTCACGATACTAATTAGGTGATTTTTTTTATTTGTTCTGTTTCTATTTTTAGAAGATAATTTCCTGGAAAACTAAGATCCGCCTCTTTCAGACACTAAAAAGCACTTTTAGGATGTTTGAAATAACCATTATTGAACAAAACAGTGTTACCAGTTTCAAAAACAAAAAAATACCCATGTGACTATGTAAATAAAAAAAGAATAAAATACCCATGTGAATATATATATATATATATATATATATATATATATATGAGCAAAATACACATGAGAATATATAAATAAAATATTCTCATGTGAAAATACATACATATATATATTTGAGTAAAATGCACATGAGAATATATAAATAAAAGTAATATTCCCATGTGAGTATATAACTAAGAGTAAAATACCCATGTGAATATATAAATAAAACAGTAAAATACCCATGTGAATATATAAATAAAACAGTAAAATACCCATGAGAATATATAAATAAAACAGTAGAATACCCATGTGAATATATAAATAAAAATAATATACTCATGTGAAAATACATACACATAAATATATGAGTAAAATGCACATGAGAATATATAAATAAAAGTAATATACCCATGTGAGTATATAACTAAGAGTAAAATACCCATGTGAATATATAAATAAAACAGTAGAATACCCATGTGAATATATAAATAGAAGAGTAAAAACCCATATGAATATATAAAACAAAAGAGTAAAATACCCATGTGAATATATAAATAAAACAGTAAAATACCCATGAGAATATATAAATAAAACAGTAGAATACCCATATGAATATTTAAATAAGAATAAAATACCCATGTGACTATGTAAATAAGAGTAAAATACCCATGTGAATATATAAATAGAAGAGTAAAAACCCATATGAATATATAAAACAAAAGAGTAAAATACCCATGTGAATATATAAATAAAATGGTAAAATACCCATGTGAATGTATAAATAAGAGTACCACACCCATGTGAACATATAAATAAACGTGAAAAGCCCATGTAAATATTTGTAGTATAAAAGAGCTTGCAGGATTCCCAGAAAATCTAAACAAAAAAGAAAACCAAAAGCCAACAGGTGGTTCCAGACACAAGCCCCGCCCCTCACACATATTGTAGCTTATTTTGTCATAGATCCAGCTGATGTCATCATGTCTATGTATGTGCTGATGTCAGCATATCAATTGCCTCTATATATGTGACAACTCTGAAGTAAATTGAAACAAAATTGATGTTTTTATAGACATGTGAAATTTTGCCCATTATAAGTAAATGGGAGAAGAAAAAAAAGATTTTAAAAATTCATAAAAATTTTGAACTTTGACCTGTTTCCAAAATGTAGTCAGATCTATTCTGAGTCACTGGCAATCTTTAAACCCAATTTGGTATGAATTTAACCAGTAGTTTTGCTGCTACAGTGTTAACAAACAAACAAACAAACAAACCAAACCAAAAACAACAGCCCTTCCCTTCCCTCTGGGGGGTGAAAATAAACCTTCACCATGTCTGCATTTGAATAAATACCTAAAAATATCAATACAGTACAAAAAAAAAAAACATTTGAAAGTCACCACAGAAATACCTGTAGGTCTTAAAGGGTAAATATAAATATAAATTCAAGTCATTAATTATGATTATTTATATATTCTTGTACATGAAGCTACTTGGCTCTATTTACAATGTAAGTTCGTATCATTTTATTAGTACTTCATTTATAATTTTCATTATTATTCCATGTTCTATTGATTATTTTCTTGTCTCTAATTATTATTATTAATAAATGTGTGAATGATCCTTTTGTTTTAGAAACGCACCACAGAAACTGAGATTATAAACATGAAACAAAACACTAAACACTGAAAAGTCAGTTCACTTCCTGCACAGTAACAAAAATAATACTGACGTTTATTGATTTGTTTTGGTTTTCCATCCCAGGTACAAAGTGCTTCATGTATTGGAAGAAAACAGCGGTAGGTTGTGGGTTGTAACTCTTGGCAGAGCCTCGTGGCGGTAAAATTAGTTTGTCCTGAGGTTATTTCAGTCCACTCACTGCAGAGGCCACTTAGTTAATTAACCCTTAGCGAGCCCCCGTCTGTCGAACAGGATTAAGCACCGCCTCCCACTGCACGAACAGGAGGCAAACACAAAACAAATATACAACACCACAGCTTTAACCTCCTAGTTAAGTGGAAAGAATTTATTTTAGGTGCAACAGGAGATTAAATCAATCGAATAAACGGACACTGTGAGCTAATGAAAGTGGACGAACGAAACAGGAAAAGCCCATTCAGACATCAAAAAAAGAATGGAAGAATAAATATATGAATATATTTTATGGTGGATTTAAGTGGTATAAATGCTGCTTAACAAACGGAGTCACATGGAAATCACAGAAGCGTCTATATCAGGGTCTCTGCAGGTATCAGCATTTGTAATTTAATACTTTTTAATGCCACTTTAACCCTTTCATGCATCATGGTCACTCCAGTGGACAGCTGTTCTCTTGTACAGGGTGGGGAAGCAAAATGTACAATATTTTGAGGCAGGGATTGAAAGACAGTGTATGACCAATTAGTTTATTGAAAGTCATGAGAATTTATTTGCCACAAGAAAATGTCCATAATAGAAAATGTTTTTATTCTATGTGTCCTCCTTCTTTCTCAATAACTGCCTTCACACACTTCCTGAAACTTGCGCAAGTGTTCCTCAAATATTGGGGTGACAACTTCTCCCATTCTTCTTTAATAGTATCTTCCAGACTTTCTGGTAATAGTTTTGCTCATAGTCATTCTCTTCTTTACATTATAAACAGTCTTTATGGACACTCCAACTATTTTTGAAATCTCCTTTGGTGTGACGAGTGCATTCAGCAAATCACACACTCTTTGACGTTTGCTTTCCTGATTACTCATATGGGCAAAAGTTTGTGAACAGGTCTGGATAATAGTGTTAGGTATGATTATGACATCAGTATATGTTTGGTTTTATGTTTGGACGTAGTGCCTGCTGAGAAAAAACAACTAAATGTTCATTGTAAATTTGGCTTCCCCACCCTGTATATTCATGGGTTTTGTTGTTTTACTTCCATATCAGCCAACACAGTGGATGCTCATGCACCATCCCAAACACTGATATTCATACCATTACTGTAACTTTGCTGTTCTAGATAAACCTGATCTGCACAAACATGTTTGAGTGTTGAAGGGGTGGGATTAAATAAATTCTACTTCCTCCCACCCCTTTTCGAATGTGCAAATGAAGTCATGTATAAGTTTGTTTTTGTTTTTTGTTTTCTTCCATGACCTCTTACTACCTATTTCATTTCTAAAGACTAAGTAAGATTACATTAATTATTATTTATGTTTTATTGATTATGTTTTAATTGTAATTGTGTGTTTTTAATCTGTCTTTTCATTTTTGTACAGCACTGTGAATTGCCCTGTGTATGAATTGTGCTATATAAATAAATCTGCCTTGCCTACTTTGTCTTGTTGCATATTCGAAATAAACTAAAGTAAAAAAAAAAAAAAAAAAAAAAATTGCTTGTTATTGTTACTAAACTGCAATTAACTGTTTTTTTTTTTTTTTAACAAAAAAAGTTGGTTTTTTTTTGCATATTATTTCCATGAATTGAGTAGTGACTAGTATTTGAGTTTGTTAAAATGTAAGAAAACAGCAGATTAGCAGCATTAAAAATGTTTTTATTTCATAGCTTTCACATGATATATCAGTAAATCCATGATTTTTTGCTTCAAAAATTCAACGCATGGTGTCAAGCGGACATTTTTGGAACACTGTGAAAAATAGGTTCATAAGAACATTTTCAGTCGCATTGTTTTTTTCATACCTAAAGAGGAATAAAATCACTCAGGAAATGAATGTAGATTAAAGGTTCTCATAATTCATGCATGAAAGGGTTAAACAAATTTAACAACTGCAGATACAGTTTTATACACAGTTTAATGTTAGTTTACTGTTGACAGGCTTTAACCAGGTTCTGAACAGTTCCTCTTCCAATCACTTCTGCTAAAACTCGCATTTTCCCAATTAATCCCAATTAAAGGGTTCCACCTGTCAATCATCACACTATACTTCCCATCAAAATTATTAAATGTTTATATAATCAAAATAAATAGTGTATTTAACTTTTTAATGCCTCTGGACATTGAATTTAATGCTTTTAATGCCATTTAAGGCCTTAATTTTCCCCAAATCTATTTAATAACTTTTAATGTTTTTAATGACCCGCAGAAACCCTGTATATGATTAATCTCTTAAACTGATGTACAAAAAAAGCAATAATAGGCAAAAAGTAAAGCTGTACATTCACTCCCAAAAAGGAGTTAAATTAAATAAAGTCGTCAGATAAAGCCTCACTGTCATCCAGAAGCAGCAGCAGCAGCCTGGAAATAAAAGAAAAAAAGAAAGAAACAGGAACATTAGACGCACCGAAAGCATCTACTGATCTAAACTGTTTAATACCTGCTGATCCATTAATTCTATCAATACATGTAAATAATTGGTGTAAAATACAGTTCTTCATCTTTTCATGGTCATCAGATATGACCCATTTGGATGTTCAGAGGCTCTGTAGTTACCGTGGAAACACCGTCATCTTCTACAACATTGATTCACCAGTAAAACCCATGGAGTTGGATCAATGACAGTGGATGGACACACTGGGGTTATGTTCAGTTAATGACAGATTTGACTGAAAAAGTCACTTTTTCTTCATTTTTTTCTGTTTTTGATATAATAACCCTCAAACTTACTCTGAGTTTTAACTCTGTAAAGCCTGAACCATTGAATTACTGATCGAAAATTCCAGTTCTTTGAAACCAGAGCCTTTACTGGTCCTTCTGAACAACCCCAAAAAAATGTTTTTCAAATATCAATTTCCATGTATAAGTTTAAATTTTGTATCATATTTGCTCAGTGCTTAAATATTATTATTTTTGAACAAACAAAAACATAGTATAACACAAACATGTCTAATAAATTGGTAATTCCTTTTCAAAATTGTCAAAGTTCTTCCTCCTTCCTCATCACTTTAATCTTGTAGTGTCACTGGAAAGGCCTCTGGTGAATGAATTCATCCCCCCTGGTGGATTATCTGTGTATTGCATGTATCTAATTGTATACATCAGGTTTTTCAAGACAAAAAAAATCTTACTGATCATGTAGAGGGCTTCAAAACTCATATATCAAATATGATACATTTGGCATTATAAGGTTAATGAACATCTATCTGATTAGTGAATTAAATACAGGAAAATACCTGATTTTCACTGAAAAAAAAAAAAAATATATAGAAGACAATATTACAATAAATGGTGATAAATTATTTAACCCTTTATTGGGCAAGTGACTATTTTTAGTAATTTCCACATGTATTACAAGACAGTGACATCAGCAGTTCCAGTGAGGACAGTGAGTCCACAGTCTCAGGTCCAATGTGGTCTCCAGGGTCTGTAAGGTCCACCTCCGCAGGAACAGTGAGTGGACCTGCTTTGTTCAGTACCATGAAGTAATGGTACTAATGTAAGGAATGATGAAGTAATGGTACTAATGTAAGGACTGATGAAGTAATGGTACTAATGTAAGGACTGATGAAGTAATGGTACTAATGTAAGGACTGATGAAGTAATGGTACTAATGTA
This sequence comes from Sphaeramia orbicularis, assembly GCF_902148855.1. Lineage (NCBI taxonomy): Eukaryota > Metazoa > Chordata > Actinopteri > Kurtiformes > Apogonidae > Sphaeramia > Sphaeramia orbicularis. Next base: position 40,581,780 of record NC_043976.1, on the reverse strand, counting down.
AGGACTGATGAAGTAATGGTACTAATGTAAGGAATGATGAAGTAATGGCACTAATGTAAGGAATGATGAAGTAATGGTACTAATGTAAGGAATGATGAAGTAATGGTACTAATGTAAGGAATGATGAAGTAATGGCACTAATGTAAGGAATGATGAAGTAATGGTACTAATGTAAGGAATGATGAAGTAATGGTACTAATGTAAGGAATGATGAAGTAATGGTACTAATGTAAGGAATGATGAAGTAATGGTACTAATGTAAGGAATGATGAAGTAATGGTACTAATGTAAGGAATGATGAAGTAATGGCACTAATGTAAGGAATGATGAAGTAATGGTACTAATGTAAGGAATGATGAAGTAATGGTACTAATGTAAGGAATGATGAAGTAATGGTACTAATGTAAGGAATGATGAAGTAATGGTACTAATGTAAGGAATGATGAAGTAATGGCACTAATGTAAGGAATGATGAAGTAATGGTACTAATGTAAGGACTGATGAAGTAATGGTACTAATGTAAGGAATGATGAAGTAATGGTACTAATGTAAGGACTGATGAAGTAATGGTACTAATGTAAGGACTGATGTTCAAAGGGATCATGTGGATGTGGACAGGAGTCTGGATCAGCACTGATGTTGGTCTAATGATCTAAAATACATGTTCCTTTCACCTTACATGTGCTTTTCTTGTAGTTTTTAAATTTACTTATTGCATTTTATTTTTTTTGCCACTTATGGGTAAGGAACCAAATATGGTAAATTCACTGACATTGATTTTCTACATAAAAATAAAACATTTTTTTTTAAATTTCACAAAAGTAATAGTCTTGGTATGTCCTAAGGCTGTAATTTTGAATTTCAGAGTATTTCTATGAGTGAACTATAAAGGGTTGAAAAGGTTAAACATATAGAACAGTTCTTTTGGAACTGAGACTACAGTAGCACTGGCTGTTTGTGAATATTATGAATGTGCTAAATGATCCCAGTCTGACCTTCAGCTTGTCCATGAACCTTCGGTTGATGGTTCCACCGACGGCTCGCAGCAGTTTGGGGGTGGGAGGTTTGGGTCCGAACAGCGCCAGGCCCTTCTTCTTCTCCTCCTCAGCTTTAGCTGCTGCCGGACCCTTGGATTTCATCAGTTTCCTGTTTGACACAAACATGTCATCAAAATAGCTCATATCTCCTTATGTCTTTAATAAAGACTAAACTACCACAACTTTATCTAACCCTCTGGTAACCCGCCCAGAGAAGTCCTTCCTAGTCACCAAAAGTGTGGTGGTAATGTCAGAATGTTTTTCATGCAGTTTGTTTTTAATCTTTTTACATTTTTTTGTATTTCATCAACTTGAGCCATAAACAAAAATCCCAAATACTCATATACTTTTCAAAGTCATCTTCTGCACACATGTAACTTCATTACCTCCACCAAGGAGGTTATGTTTTTGTCGGCTTTGGTTTGTTTGTCTGTCTGTTTTTCTCTCCGTGTGCAAGATAACTCAAAAAGTTATGGATGGATTTGGATGAAAATTTCAGGAAATATTGATACTGGCACAAGGAACAAATGATTAAATTTTGGTGGTGGTCGGGGGGGGGGGGGGGGGGGGGGCACTGATCTGCCTTTACGGAGGTCTGCGCTCTCCGAGTGCTCTTCTACTTTATTATTATTATCATTATCATTATCACTATTACTATTATTATTATTATTATTACTATTTTTTGTCATTTTTAGTCAGTAACAAATTTTTATATTTTTTCATCTTTTTATTTTATTATTCTGTTGTATTTGATGTTTGTTTTGTGCTGCTGTACATTTGAATTTCCCCCTTGGGTGATCAATAAAGTATATCTTATCTTATTTTTTAAGGCCTTTAAATGCCATGTTTGTAATGTAAACAAACCATATTTTCTGATGCAAAAACCCCCCCCCCCCAATATACTACATAAACGCAACTGTTTTTCGGGCTTCTCTAATCCGAATGACAAATGGCATGGAATAACGAATGACCACTAGGGTTAGGGGTTAGGGGTTAGGGGTTAGGGGTTAGGGGTTAAGGGTTAGGGGTTAAGGGTTAGGGGTTAGGGGTTAAGGGTTAGGGGTTAGGGGTTAGGGGTTAGGTCATTCATTATTCCATGCCATTTGTCATTCAGATTAGGGAGGCCCCTGTTTTTCTTGTTACACAATAATGTTCATTGTCAGACAGTTCACAGTGTGTTGAATTAGAAACCTGACTACAGTTTTATGGAATGTTGTCAGCTGTTTTAGAACCTGTATCATCTGGCTCTGTGGCGCAATGGACAGCGCATTGGACTTCTAGACATGAACATGTGATGGTATTCAAAGGTTGTGGGTTCGAGTCCCACCAGAGTCGCCCTTTATTAGGTATCTTAATGATCCTACTCTGTGGGCTGTACGTCCACACTTTGATACAGTGGATCTAGGCCCATCCACTGGTGTTCTGGACTAGGGGTTAAATCCATCTGGGTTCCTGGACTAGTTTTAGTGATGATGAAATTCTTTATTCAGTCATCACATAATATAACCAGTGTCAACACTCCAGACATTACCAACAGGTTAGTGAGTGAAAATGCCCAGGCAGAAGCAGAATGCTTATATTCATGCCTGTCCTACAGAACAAACTCAGTTACCCAGCATTCAATATAGGAAAAAGAAAAAAACAACAATGCATACAACCAAACAAACAAGCAAAAACATAAAAAAGTGAACCTAAACCAGAAAAATAGAAAACTTAACCAACCACATTAATGGTAAATTAATGTTGAGTCAAAACTAAATTATTTACTTATTGTTTATTAGATCTTAACAACTGTATCTTTCAAAAATGGCCTTACGTACCATTTTTTTAAATATCAAAAATGAGCTCCACACTCTTAAATCCATGCTGGCCTCATTCCATAGTTTAACTCCAACAACAGATATACATCTTCGTTTAGTGTCTTTTCAAGGTTTTTATACAACAAATTTACAAACATCTCGCAAAATCACATTTAGACTCGTGTTGAAAAGAACCTTTGTACACAGACAGGGAGTCACTTTAATTTGGCTTTATACATTATTTGCATTATTGTGGATTATAGTGGAATGTGCATTTAACTAAGTCCTGAAAATGAAAACGTGTTTTAAATTTTACATTGTAAAATAAAATAATACTTTAAAAATGTTAATCTGTGGGGTTTCACGTTACCGCTGTGTCAGTTCAATAGATCTTTGTGGAATAGCGGTTAAAATTCTTACTAGTTTTGACCAGTGATTGGATAATTTTTTGTTTACATGTACAGCTGAGTCCATTTAATTGTTCTGTTGTCTTTGTTCCAGTCTGCCTGCACGGGAATTTATTGATTTATTGTTGAAATCATGTCTGCTCCGCTACAATAGGTGACGATATGCTCTCCTTCAGTCAGGACCTCTGAAACGTAAATTTGTGTTGAACAACCAGGTTTATAGTGTTTTAAAGTCTTTATAAGGTTTTTCACCTCAACAGTTTCTTCTTCATTACCACATGATCAATTTTCTAATTGATCATCGTCACTATAGAATGTTATCGGCTGTTTAAGGACCTACATTATCTGGCTCTGTGGCGCAATGGACAGCGCATTGGACTTCTAGACATGAACATGTGATGGTATTCAAAGGTTGTGGGTTCGAGTCCCACCAGAGTCGCCCTTTATTAGGTTCTTAATGATGTTAATCTGGGGGATTGTACCTCTACCCTTTGATACTGTTGAACCAGAGCTGTAGGTGTTGTTGTGAATCTGTTCATTTCCTGCTGACACCTGCCAGTAAAATGGACTCGAGGCGTTAGTGGATTAAAGATTCACCCCAGGGTGCAATTTTTGGCACTTGTCGCCAATCAGAATTTGTTTAATTTTCTTGTCCTTATGTGACTGGATAATATTCAGTCAGTGTGTTTACATTGGACTGTTGTCTTTAGCTCAGTCTAGCTGCACATTAATTTAACTGATCTTTTGTTGAAATCCTGTCTCCTCGGCTACGATAGGTGGTGATATGCGCTCCTTCAGCTTGTTAACCTACGCCACCACAGACCAGATTCAAACACACAGGATAAGATGTTGATATCCTTTGTGGGAGCACATTCAAAAGTTCACTGGTGAATATTGTAGAGCAGAAAGTAGAAACGCAATCAGGAGGCTTGGGTTCAGCCAAGGCCCAACCCGGGGAACAGGACACCCCCCGAGGGCAAGCGGGGGGGTGCATCATCAGTAGTGTTCCTTCAGATCGTAAGGTGTTTCAGCCTCAACAACAGTCAATGACAAAGTAGCCAAACATCCACCTGAGGGCAAACTAACACAACAGACAACGCTGAAAATATGTGCATATCGTACTTTGTGTCTGCTCTACTTTTTTAAAATAATATTTTATTTTTCAGTTTTCAATTATATAAAACATACACACACACACACACACACACACACACACAAAAAAACCTCACAAAAAACCCCCACAAAGGCTCTGACGTCTGCACAACCGATCAACTAACTAACCAGACAGTCCTTGTTCAAAGAAAGACAGAAAGAGGGGCAGAGGCTGAAGACAGTCCCTGGTACACAAATACACTCCCTAGTCCAATCCAACTTCCTCCAAGTATGCAAGAAACGGAGTCCAAGCATTTGAAAAAGTGTTCACAGAACAGGTCCTCAAAGACCTGAGCTTTTCCATCTGTATTAATGAAAACATATTATTGACCCACGTTTGAAAAGATGGAGGGTTTGGAGACTTCCATTCTTTTAATATCAGTTTCTTAGCGACTATCATTCCAAGCTCCAGTGGACGCTGTAATGACTGCTCTACTTTTTGTGCAAATGAGACGTTCAACTTTTGGGTCAGGATTTGGGTCAGAACAGGTGGTTCTGTTCCAGTCCGATGGGTCTGTACATGCAGGAGTAGATCCACTCATCTAGGTGTGTTCGTCACACAGGTAAACTTTGATTTTAGGCGAGCTAACAGGTTTACATGTACGTAATCGGACTAACACATGAATTCATTTTTAGTGTCATCTAAACCCAGACTGGAACTAAGGGGCCAAGGATTTGGAGAGGTGTCCCAAAACTTTTTAGTGTGTTTCACAGCTTCATCTGGTTTCATTTTTAACACTGTTTTTGTCTTTTCCTTTGTCTTGTTATTAGATCATATAAACTGCAGAAGATATTCAGCATGGGGTGCTGAACTAAACCATTAAGGCAGACCTGGGCATGGGTACGGCCTCATGTGGCCCATTAGCTAACCTTGACTGGCCCACATGAGGTCATTGGCAAAGTAAAAGTCAATACAAATATATATCATCGTAATAGATGCAATCAATATAACTGTCCCTGCTTTTATTTTGATGGATGTGCTTAATTAACATTTTTCACACGTTTCTTCCGTACTTAGTATAAGGCTTATGCACTGATTGGTTTGTTGGTCAGTTTCAGCTTATGAAGATGTCAGCTAACAGCAAAAAAAGAAAGACTGATTCAGAATGCAGAGTTTTTAACAAGACATGAACTTCTAAGTATTTCGTCACTGAACTCATTAGTAAAGAAAAAGAAAAGGAACTGAGAAACAAACAAAGCCAGAAGCATTTATTGTTTTTCATGTAAAGTTAATGTATAGCTGCTTTTGCACATTTTTGAAAATGTTTTCGTGAATATTCAGTAAATAGTTGTATTCTCTGCTCCACATTTTCATTGTATCATTGTATTGTTTCATTTACTCTTTGTATAGAGGTAAATACTGAGCACAGCTGCAGCTGTATTGATCCGGCTCTTAACAACTGTCAAGTTTCTCATGTGATCCGAAAAGAAAATTAATTGCCCACCCCTGCACTAAGGCCATTGATTTGTCGTAAACCCTCACCTTCCCTTCCTGGCCAGGACCTTCTGAGACTCTGGGTAATGGACCAGGATGTCAAACAGGTCTTTCTTCTCCAGGACGAAGAGGTTAGCGAAGCCGTAAGCTTTGACGTTAGCGGTACGTCTGTTCCCTCCATCTTTGGACGACTGAAGCAAACTGAAGAAATAATACACACACCCATACTTAATCTGACTATTAGAACAATTAGCATGAAGCAGATTTCATCAAAATTCTCCTCATCTAATCTCTGAATTAATTCCGGCATCGAAATGTAGTTCAACAAAACTCATAATAAAGACAGTAAAATATCAGGGGAGCCTCATATACTTTATGAAGTTTCCCTTGGCAAAGCAAATTTCTTCAGCACCAAAAGGCAACCAGACTACCATTCTGCTGGACAAGACAAGTTTAAAAAAAAAAAAAAAAAAAAAAAAAAAAAAATCTCTGAATCAATGAAAAAGTGATACCTGATTTCTCCAAATACACAACCAGCCTTCAATGTGACAAATACGATGCTGTTGTCAGGTCCTCCCACCACCTGCACCGCTCCACTTTTAATGATGTACATTTCTTTACCGATGTCGCCCTGCAGAGAACCAACATGTTCATGCAAAAAGAATCTAAACACAAGAATCAGGACAATCTTAGGATCATTTGTGTCTAAATATCAGGTCACCTTTTTCACAACAAAGTCTCCAGGGAGGTAGATGATGGACTTGAGCCTCAGTAACATGTCCACCAACATCTGCTGGTCGCAGCCCTGTGGAAAACAGGATTGTGTGGGTAAATCATAGCTGTGGTAAGAAGTTTGGGCTGTTTTGCATTTTAATTACCTTGAATAGATCAATCTTCTGAAAAGTGGCCAGGTTGATGTCCACAGCGATGGCTGTTTTCATCACCAGAGGCATCTTATCCAACAGTTCTGACTCATCTGGAATCAGCAGAAAGACAAGTATTTTATATACAAACCAAGACCTTTAACCCATAAAGACCCAGAGCTACTTTTGTGTCAGTTCTTAAATGAATTTTTCTCTCTATTTAACTTTTCTTAAAGCTTCGTATGACTTTCGTTACCAATTTTTCATCAAATCTGTAAAACCCCAGTCACAGCCTAAGTATCACAAATCCGTAAGTCTTTCTGTGATTATGCACCTGAATCTCTTCCCTCACGGTGAACAATTTCAAAGTGTACTCTACCATAAACACTCCATTTGTTCACAAACAAAGGTGGTAGGTCACTGGCATTTTTGGAAATTTGTCACGACATGCATTGTGGGAAGCAGAGCTCCACACAGCTGCAGAACAAAGAGGCAATGAAGCCGTTTCCGTGTTTGTTGCCATTGCGGCCATAATGCAGTTGCGTGGAACTCCGCTTCCCACAATGCACGTCGTGACAATTTTCCAAAAATGCCTGAATCTGAACTTTTATGACCATCTAACCCATCTGTTCTCCTTGGCTTTTGAAACCATGTGAGATGTTTGAATGTATTATTTTTTATTCAGTTGTTTTATTTGGTATTGGTTTATTGTTCTTATTTTTTGTTGTTTTTAATTGTACAACTTTTTATTACCTCCGCCAAGTAGGTTATGTTTTTGCCAGTGTTGGTTTGTCTGTCTGTCTGTCTGTTTACCTGTCTGTCTGTCTGTCTGTCTGTGTGCAAGATGACTCAAAAAGTTGTGGACGGATTTGGTTGAAAATTTCAGGAAATGTTGATACTGGCACAAGGAACAAATGATTCAATTTTGGTGGTGATCGGGGTGGGGGTTGGGGGTGGGGCACTGATCTGCCTTGGCGGAGGTCTGTGCTCTCCGAGTGCTTCTAGTGTTTTTAATCTATTCTTGTATTTTATTCTTTTATTTAGGTTTTATCTATTCTTCTGTATTTTTATCATTTTTTTTATTTTATTTTTTACAGTTGTTTTATGTTTTTTAATCTATTCTTGTATTTTACTCTGTTATTTTGGTTTTGATTTATTTTTCTGTGCACCACTTTGGTCCACTGTGGTTGTTTTAAAGTGCTTTACGCATAAAGTTGGATTGGATTGGATCTACATGATCAGAGAATCAAATATAGAAGATACATGATTTACACTGAAAAATGAAAAATACAGAGAATAACATTATTTTAAAAAAGGTAATAAATTGAAAAAATAGAGAGAAAAGTTTATTTGGGGGCTGGCACAAAAGTAGCACTGGGTCTTTAAGGGTTAAATTCCAAAGATACATTCATGTTTATTCTAGTGCCCCCTCGTGACAGGGTAATATTGACTGGTTTTCCACCTGCTACCCCCCCGTACTCATTACATACCAGGAGATAAAACACATGCTACCACGTCCTTATTGCTGTGTCTGGTGTCTACTTACCCAGCATGCCCTGGGCGTCCCAGGTGTAGGTGTACCAGGTGCGGACTCTGTTCTGCACCAGAGATGGGATGCGGTTGGTCACCATGTAGGCCACGGTGTTGTCCATGGACGCTCGGAAATATGTCTGACCGGCTGTGGCTGCACCGATGACGTCTCTCATCTGAGGCAGGAAAACGGAATTAACACGACTTTACTGTCAGAGGATGAGCACAACTTACGATGCTAAACACACTATGTTTAAGGTCATAAGACTCCATAGGGAACCAGTGAAGTACAACCACAGCTGGAGAGATGGATGATGGGAGTCTGGGTGAAGCTTCTAAACGACAGGTTAGACTCATCAGTCACTACATGACATTAACCCTTAAAGAACAACAACTACCTTAGTGGCGACTCAAATGATTTTTTCCCAATATTTCACCTCTTGTAATCCATTTACTCTAATATTATCCTGTATTTTGCATTTTTCATTGATCGTGTAGATGTTCAGAAAAGCTCTTATATCAAAAAAGTGATTCTTGCAGCAAAATATATTAACTGAACATAAATCAAGGATCCACAACCAGTGTATTTTACCAAACTACATGGGTTTTACTGTTTATTAAAGCCATTTGTAACATAGCCAACAGCGACCAAGTAATTTTTCATTCCAAAGCAGTTTGTGCAAACACATAACTTTCATTTTTTTATAACGTTCAAAAGTTTGCTTATAATTTTATGAAAACATAGCTTGTCTATTTTAGCACTTATTAAAACATTATCCTCTACAATTTGCTTTTTTTCTGTGAAAATCAGGTATTTTCCAATATTTAATTCACTGATCATGTTCATTAAATCCAAAGGCTATTATATAAAAACAGAGAAAACTGAAGAAAAAGTGACTTTTTGAGCAAAATATATCATGAACTGAACATAAAAACACGCAAATAAATGAGTAATTAGAACATGGAATAATAATTTAAGAAAATTATAATTAAAGTATTAATAAAATGATAAAAAATTAGATTGTATATATGTGCTTGGTAGCTTCATTTACAAGTATGTATCATGAATAATTCATCATAGTTCATGAGTATAATTTATATTTACCCTTAAAGACCTAGAACTACTTTGTGGTGATCTCCACATGATTTTATTTCTCTATGTCTCACCTTTCCTAAGCGATTTATCAAATATTTCTTTTATTTAATTCACTGATCATGTAGATGTTCAGTAAAGCTCAGAGTTAATCCAAAGCCTATTATACAAAAACAGAGAAAACTGAAGAAAAATGGACTTTTTGAGCAAAATATATCATCAACTGAACATAAAAACAAGCAAATAAATGAGTAAATAGAACATGGAATAATAATTTAAGAAAATTATAATTAAAGTATTAATAAAATTATAAGAAATTAGATTGTATATATGTGCTTGGTAGCTTTATCTATAATAATATATCATAAATAATTCATCATAATTCATGAGTATAATTTATATTTACCCTTAAAGACCTAGAACTATTTTTGTGGTGACCTTCAAATGATTTTTTTTCCCTCTATGTCACACCTTTCCTAATTGATTTATCATCTTATCCTCCACATTTTTCAGCAAAAACCATGTATTTCTATTTATTTAATTTCATTTAATTCACTGATCATGTAGGTATTCATTAAAGCTCAGAGTAAATTCAAAGATTATTATATAAAAACAGAGAAAACTGAAGAAAATTGGACTTATTCAGCAAAATATGTCATTAACTGAAAATAATCCACTGTCATTGATCCACCTCCATTGGTTTCACGGGTGAATCAATGTTGTGGAAGATGATGGTGTTTCCATGGTAACTACAGAGCCTCTGAACGTCCAAATGATAAACTGTATTTTACACCAATTATTTACATGTATTGATAGAATTAATGGATGAACAGGTATTAAACAGTTTAGATCAGTAGATTTTTTTGGTTGGTAGATGATGTTTGATGTCTTTGAAGGTTAATGAGACTAGCAGAAGAAGAGGTGATGACGGGCTGAAGTACTTCTACGAGGTCTTCGGTGGAGCTGAGCATTCTGGGAGTTTGAGTCAGCTCCTCCCTCTGTTACCTGTCCAATCAGACTGGAGAACACAAAGACGCCCGTGAAAAAGTTAGTCATCTGAAAGGAAATCTCAAAGACGGTGTGTGGTTCGTTAAGACCGCCGATGTTGATCAGACTGCGCACCGCGAAGTAGTAACAACGGAGGTACCTGTGGAGAGGGGGTGGAGTTAGAGCGGCGCTCAGGGGTTTGCTTGAACACACGGATAGTGGTAGTTTTCCTGGATCTTTTTTAGCACTGGACATTTAATTTTCAGCATTCTGGTGAATTATTGCGCAAGAATTCGTACTTTTTGTGTTAGATTATGTAAAACAGTTCAAGAACCTCTCAACAGCACTGAAGAATTTAAAGAATCAGAATAACTGACCTACATTTACCCCCTACATCAGTGTTTTTCAACCTTGGATTTGCCTGGAATTCAAATGGGGTTGCCTGAAATTTCTAGTAATTGATAAAATTAAAAAATAAATAAATAAATATACTAATAAAAAATATACGGCGAGCTGAGAGAAACAATTCCAAAACATAAAAGACATGGCAAACTGTGAGTGGGAAACTGCAGCACTGTGGTTCTGTTTATCTGTCAAATGTTCACTGTGGTCGGTTTCAGATGCTGCAGCTCTTTCATAATTCATAGTTTGAGTTCTTGTTTGTTCAGTATTAATTGTCAGCCTTGTAAATCACAGCTGGACTGACTGTACATATCCCGACCAAAGAAAATAAAATTCTCACTTTGTGCAGTAATCTACACCTGGCTTTTCTGCCTCCATCCATAATAATATACATTATACAGACTAAATGTCCTCTAAAATTAAAGTTTATTTGCAACATAATACAGCAAACTATTACATGATCAAAAACAAATTAATTAAAAAAAAAGTCTCAGTTTTGAATGTCTGGGGTCGCCAGAAATTTGAGATGTTAAAATGGGGTCACGAGCCAAAAAAGGTTGGGAACCACTGGACTACATTTTCCTATTTGTTCCATGAAGATGTATTAAATAATTCCCAATTATTTATTCTCTTTAATTGGTATCCGTTTTATGTGTTTCAGTCATGTGTGTATGCTAGATCATTCATCCAATCAGATTTCACCATCACATGTTGCCGGGTAAAAGAAATCTGCCCTGAGGATCAGAATCAACAGTGGAGCCTCTGGAGCTCACATACAGTCGCAGAAAAAATTATTAGACTCCCTTTGTTTTCTTCAATTTCTTGTTCATTTTACAACTAAAGGTCCATTTGTTTGGACAAATATAATGATAACAACAAAAATAGCTCATAGTAGTTTAATTTCAGAGCTGATATCTATCCATTTTCCATGTTTTCTTGATAAAAACCAAAATCACTTCAGTTCTTCCATCAATACCTATGGCATTGTACTGACAAAAACAGTGCTTTTAGACATTCCATGTTTTCTTTTCTGTCTGTTTTAGTCACATGATACACACAGGAGTTAGGACTGGATTGCATAACCATTGTTTTTGTTGACTTTTGACAGTCTAATAATTTTTGCGGCGACTGTATATGGAATGAACCTGTTGATTTAACCCAGGGGTTCCCAAAGTGGGGTACTTGAAGTTTTTTGGGAAAAATACATTGAATAAGTCATCATGTAGTGAATACAAAACAAATAATGAGAAAGAATGCTGAAATATGAAAGACAATAAATACATTCATATAATAGTTTTATGGTCAATCATCTTGTTTAAGCTTTGGTAACATTTTAAGTAAATTTCTATTTTATATTATTCAAAATGAGTTTATTTAAGTAATTAAGTCATTATTTTTTTGTTGATGAAAGGTTCATTTATTAATTAATGACCAATTTATTTATTTTTTCTTATCAATGAAAGAGGGCACTTTTCAGTTTATATTTTGCACAAAAAATGTGTTATTTTTCATATAATCCAGTTAAATATACATTGTTTGTTTACAAAGTTTTGAAAATATAAACAGACACCTTTGGCACAGAAATAATTTTCGCCTCATTTTTTTCAATCAAAAATGCTGAGATAAGAGTTGAGGGTACTTGGCTAAAAAGTATATTTCAGGGGGTACTCCACTGTAAAAAGTTTGAGAACCACTGTGCTAGAGCATTCATCCAATCAGATTTCACCATCCTGTGTTGCCGGGTAAAATAAATCAGACTCAACAGTGGAGCCTCTGGAGCTTCAAATAAATGGAATGAACCTGTTAACTTAAATAATCAGATTTTATGTCGGCCACACGGGGGCGATCTAACGGGCGTACAATAACATTTGGCGTTTTCACGTTATTTGATTAGACGGTCAATGAGCACGCTCAGCTACAAACCACACCTGTAGTGATTTACATTAAATAAAGTCTAATGGTTTAGATTTAATATCTGTTTTCAACCCACAATGGTTGACAGAGAAGAAATGGATTAAGTTCAGACTAAAAATACGCAGTAGTTTTGTTGAGTATAATGTATTTGGTGAGCATTGGTATGTTTTTGTCATTTTATTCAGTAAATATTGCTGATTTTGCTTCAGATGATGAACACCCTTTATGCAACACCCTTTACATTGTGTTTTTCGTACAGTATTGATATTAAGCGGTAGATTACATTAGGTAGAACAACACTAAAGGACTAAGTGTCAAACATATGACTGAACACTGTTTCTAAAGATAAAAATGTACAAAAATTCCATTAAAAATGGCTGTAATAAAAATGGCCTTAAAAATGGTTTGATAATTATTGCGATTAATGGAAGATTTTTCTAGTCCTGAGTGAAAGTTGAAGAAAACATTCATAAACAAAAACATCAAAACATAAAAAAAAGATGTTTTTATGTTATTCATAAAGATTGAACGAGACAAAAAAAATACAAAAAAAGATGAAAATGTAAAAGAAGAAAACAATGTAAAAGATATATCAAGACAAAAACACCCAATTTCATGGTTTAATGCTCATTTCGTTCATTTTCTTTTTTGGAATTTTCTCTATTTTCCAAAAAAAAAAAAGAAAGAAATCAATAAATTTATTTATTTATTTATTTTTTTGGACTTTACATCTTTTCATTGTTTTATTCCCATCATGTCTTGCTGTAAAGTTTCATAACATCTGATAAAGAACATTAAATGAGCAAAAACCAACAAAAAAATAACAAAAACACTGACATAAAAAGCAAAAAAAAAAAAAGAAGGCAGAGGCTTCATTAAAACACAAAAATGTAACAAAAAAAAATGCAAAAAAGCCAAAAAAAAAAAGCCACAAAAAAAAAAAAAAAGCCCAAAAACAACATAGACTACCTGGCCAAGAATGACGGACATAAAGAACGCCCCGAAAAGGTAGTTGACCATCTGAAAGATCTGTCCGAACATGCAGTCTGGAATGGGCAGCTCGGCGATCATCAGCAGGGATTTCTCCGCATAGAAGAAGCAGCTGAGGTAACTATGGCAACAGCGGCGAAACATGCACAACAAACTTTACAACAGGAATTTAACCTCCCGTCCTTTTCTTTCTTTCTACGTCCTCCCTTCAGTTCATCTGTCCTTCTTTCCATCATTCCTTCTCTTTGTTCCTTTCCTTCCTCTCTCCCTTTCTCTTATGGGTCTTTTTCTCTTCATTTCTTTGCTTCTTTCTTTCTTTCTTCCCTCTTCCATCATTCCCAAACTCCTCCATCCTTCCTCCTTCTGTCTCTCATTCCTCCCTCTTACTTTCATCTTTCCTAACTTTCTTCCAACCATCCTTCCTCATCCTTCCTAACATCATCCATGCTTCTGTCCTTCCATCTTTCTTGTCTTCTTTCCTTCCTTCTTTCTGCTTCCTTCCATCTTTCTTAACATCATCCATCATTCCTACCTTCTTTCCTTTCCCTTCCTTCATCCTTGCTAATATCATCCTTCCTTCCTTCCTTCTTCTTTCTTCCATCTTTCCTAACATCCATCATTCCTAACTTCTTTCCTTTTCCCTTCCTTCTGTCCTTGCTATAATCATCTTTCCTTCCTTTTTCTTCCATCGTTCCTAATATTCATCCATCATTTCTAACTTCTTTCCTTTTCCCTTCCTTCCATCCTTGCTAATGTCATTCTTCCTTCTTTCCTTCCTCTCATCCTTCCTTCTTTCTTCCATCCTTCCTAATATCCATCCATCATTCCTAACTTCTTTCCTTTTCCCTTCCTTCTGTCCTTGTTATCATCCTTCCTTCCTTTTTTCTTCCACCGTTCCTAATATCCATCCATCATTCCTAACTTCTTTCCTTTTCCCTTCCTTCTGTCCTTGTTATCATCCTTCCTTCCTTTTTTCTTCCACCGTTCCTAATATCCATCCATCATTCCAAACTTCTTTCCTTTTCCCTTCCTTCTGTCCTTGCTATTATCATCCTTCCTTCCTTTTTTCTTCCATCGTTCCTAATATCATCCATCATTCCTAACTTCTTTCCTTTTCCCTTCCTTCCATCCTTGCTAATATCATCCTTTCTTCCTTTCATCCTTCCTTCTTTCTTCCATCCTAATATCCGTCCATCATTCCTAACTTCCGTCCTTGCTAATATCATCCTTCCTTCCTAACATTCTTTGATCCTTCCTTCCTTCAATCTTCACATTTTCACCTACATTTCTGAGTTTTCTCTCATGCTCCTTCATTTCTTTATCATCTGAGAAAGACTGATTTTCTTCAGACATTTATGACTTGGATTCATTTTTGAACCTGACGGTAGAGTTTTAATGGATAATGTCTGACTTTATCATCCCTGAAAATATTCAAATTTCCCTCCAGGGTTGTGGAGTTTTTCTTATAAAATTATAAATTTATGATTTTGTTTGTTTTGTATCCATTATAGTGCAGGTTGATGCGATAATGTTTGATATGATGTGGGTGTGATGATGTCATGTGACGGCGTGCGGTCAAAGTGGACTTACGCGCTGCCCAGGCCGGAGTAAACCCACTTGGTTTTCCCGATGCCCTGGAAGTCTGAGGCCACGTAGTAGATGCAGGCGTTGATGTGGAGCATGAAGAGGAGGTACCCGATGGTCCGGATCACTCTGATGGAGGAGGAGGAGGAGGAACCGTTACTCTCTGAGGTTGGTTTCTATTACATCTATGTCACCGTTGGTAACGCCTCCTACCTCCAGATGTAGGCTTTGGCCATGATGCTCTCCAGACGATCGCTGAACTCGAAGAACGTGTCCGCCTGGAGGACGATCAGACAGTTTCATATAAACCACAGGTGTCAAACATACGGCCGGTGGGCCAAAACCAGCCCATCAAAGGGTCCAATCTGGCCCGTGGGATGAATTTGTGAAATGCAAAAATTACACTGAAGGTATTCACAATCATATTAGTTCAGGAGACAAACTCAGCCCAATTCAAACTCAAGTGGCTCAGATCAGTAAAATACTATCGCAGAAAAATATAAATAATGACAACTGCAAATTTTTCTTTTTGTTTAGTGTAAAAAAGTAAAATTCCATGAAAATGTTTACATTTACAAACAAGAAAAGCACTCGAAGAGTGCAGACCTCCACCAAGACAGATCTGCCCCCCCGATCACCACCAAAATGTAATCATTTGTTTCTTGTGCCAATATCAACATTTCCTGAAAATTTAATGAAAATCCGTCCATAACTTTTGAGTTATCTTGCTAACAAAACAAACAAACAAACAAACAAACAAACAAAGCAAAGGGATCACAATACCTTCTGGTGGAGGTAACTATCACAAAAAATGTGAACAATATTCTGCCTGGTACTAAGTGTTTTGTGTATTTGTAGATCCACTGTGATCTGTAAGTTTTAATACATATGTGCAAATGATCAGCTGAGGCATTATATTGTTAAAATTGCACTTATTTTTCTTAATACATTTTAGTTTGTTCATGTTATTCACACATTTTTTAAAGAATAGTTTGTTGATGTAAACATTTTCAACATGTAATTTTACTTTTTTTCACTCTAAAATGTAGAAGTTAGACATAAAAAGTCTGGAGTTGAAATTACACATTATTATTTTACTGATCTGGCCCATTTCAGATCATAAGGGGCTGAACTAAAATGAGTTCGACACCCCTGATATAACCCTTCATTATCAACAGACGTAGACAAACAGTGACGGACAAACTAGTGCGTTATTAAATTAAAATGGTGAGTTTATCAGTGAGGCTATACTCAAAAAGAGACTATTGTCAAAATTAACAGAACAGCAAAAATTGGTTTGACTGTTCAATTTTTATCTCCGAAGTGCCACACGTTTTGTTTTGATTTCCCTTTTTGGTGTGTTATTTGAACTTAATTTAGCTGTAGTAGGGTTCTTTTCTCTTTGGAATGTCACTTCTTCCCATCCATCTATTATGTATTTATCTATGTATTTAGTGTTACTACCACAACTACTATTATTGCATTGTCATTATTATTCATTTCTTTTCAGTCTTATTGTTACTGAAAGAAATGATATTTATTGATATATAACCAGCATTTCTTTTACTTTTATGTCATTTTTATTTATCCCTCTACTTCATGGAAGGCATGCAAATGTCATTCTTTTATTTTGTTTGAAGTTCAACTAAGTCAAAGTGAGGTCATTCTAAAAGCCTTTTGGGTTTCCGACCTCACCTGCACATTTTCGTACCCTTCACTCTATCAAAAGAGATATTTACATGTTTTTGTCTTATTTAATACTGTATGTGCAAATCAATAAATCAAATCAAATCAAATCAAATCAACGTCATTTACAGTTAATGTTTCTAAGAATGTCCTCTTTCCTTTCCTAAATCCTCTTACTTTCATCTTTCCTGTCTTTATTTCTTTCCTTCCTACCTGCTTCCTTGTTCTTCCCATCTTTTCTAACTTCCTCTTCTCCTTCTATTTTTCTTCTTTTCGTGCTTTTCTCTTCTTTCCTTCCTTCCTCAGTCTCTCTCATTCTCTCCTTTTATCTTTACATTTGATTCCTTCCTTCCTTCTTTCCTTTCTCTTTTTTCTATTTCATTCCTACTTATGTCTTCCTTATTTCCTTCCTCCCTTCCCTTCCTCTTCATTCCATTTTTCCTAACTTCCTTCCTTCCATGTTTCCTCTGTACTTCTTTCTTTCTTTTACTTCTCTCATTAATTCCTTCATCCCTCTTACATCATTTCTAATTTCCTCTCATCATCCCTTCTTTCCTTCCTTCTCCTCTCATTCCTTCCTCTCCCTTCCGTCTTTTCTAACTTCCTTTTATCTTTCTCTCCTCCCTCCTTCATTCTTTCCTCATCCTTCCTGCCATCCATCCTTTCTAACATCCATCTAAGCCTAAATTAGTCATACTCAGACTTATTTTTATTTATTATTTTTTATGATTTTTTTAACAGCTGTTGTCTCATCCATGTCCTTCTTATCCTTTCTGTCCTTCCTATCCTTCTTATCCTTCCATTTCCTTCTATTCTTCCTGTCCTTCCTAACTGTGGATGTCGAGCAGATGCAGGTGAATCTACCTTCAGAAGTCGATTTGCTCTGAAAATGGACTTGAAGCCGAACTGGAAGTAGAGCAGGTCGAAGGGTATGAGTGAAATCATGTCCAGCTGTGGATCAGAGACACAGTGAGACACGATGAGACAATAGTGTAGAAGGAGATGACCAGGACCCTGTGCAGATCTGAGGTCAGCCCCACCTTGAATCTCTCAGAGTCTCTGTAGTTCTTCTTGGTCATCGCTCGGTCTTTCTGTAAACAGACAGAAACTGTTACCCGATCGTCTTCCTTTATCATATTAACTCTGGTTCAGTGTTAACGCCAGGTCTGTCTTACTATGATGTCTCCTCCTTTGACAAACTGTTTACGGGACTGGAAGAGGACGCTGTCGATGAGGTAGATGAGGTCCGCCAGCAGGTCCAGGGCGAACCAGTACGGGATGGCATCCTCGGTGTGGTACGGGAAGCAGAGACGGGCCGTGATGAACCAGGTGTTGTAGTTGAAGGCCAGGGTGACGAGGCTGAGCCACCCGATGTAACGGCGGTCTGAGAGGACAGAGGAGGGAGGGGAAGGAGGAGGATGGAGGGGGACGGAGGGAGAGGGATGGAGGAGGATGGAGGGGGACGGAGGGAGGGGGAAGGAGGAGGATGGATGGAGGGGTAAGGAGGAGGGAGGACGAAAGAGGACAGAGGAGGGAGAAGGAAAGAGGAGGAAAGAGGAGGAAAGAGGAGGAAAGAGGAGGAAAGAGGAGGACAGAGGACGGAGGGGGAAGGAGGAGGACAGGGGAGGATGGACACCATTTTTATCTTATTCTAGTTTAAGGTGTTTTTTTTCTGTCCCTAAAATTCACTTACTGAAATATTTGCTGTAAAAGTCCCATCTTCTTCAGTTTTCTCTGTTTTAAAAACCTTTGAAGTAACTCTGAGTTTTCATGAACATCTACATTAAGATGCTAATATTTTCATAAATGATGATAAATCGCTTAAAAAATGTGAAATAGAAACATTCATTTGTGAACTGACAGATGTAGTTCTGGGTCTTTAAGGGTTAATTCGTCTGTGTTTCATTTTGGTTCATTACTTTTTTTACCTTCACCAGGAGGTATTGTGATCGCTTTGCTTTGTGTGTTTGTTTGCATGTTTGTTTGTTTGTTAGCAACTTTACAGGAAAACTATTCCAACCACCTTTACCAAATCTTCCCCACAGATAGGCCTAGGCCCTGGGACCAACCCATTAAATTTTGGGCCAAGTAGGCCAAAGTTCAAGGTCACAGCAAGGTCACAAAATCTACAATTTTCCTATCTCTCATCATTGAGCAATTCTCCAAAATTCATAAAAAATTCAAAATGACTCCGATTAGCCTCCAATTTGATCCACCCATAGCTTAGAACAATATGTTGTATCTGGCACAAAATTGTCCACATCCACTGTGGAATCTGGACTCTGTGGACATTTACATTTAACATTAAAAATCCCATTTACCACACATTTTTCATTTACATATTTTCTATCTGGTTTATATATGTTTCTATGCGGTTACCTCCGCCAAGGAGGTTATGTTTTTGCCAGGGTTTGTTTGTTTGTTGGTTGGTTGGTTAGTTAGCAAAATAACTCAAAAAGTTATGTACGGATTTTCATGAAATTTTCAGGAAATGTTGATACTGGCACAAGGAACAAATGATTTAATTTTGGTGGTGATGGGCGGAGGGGAGATCTGTCTTGGCGGAGGTCTGCGCTCTCCGAGTGCTTTTCTAGTCAATAAATAAATTCTACACTGCCAGAGTTCTTGATCTTCCAAACATTTCCTTTTCGTCTCCAGAACCTTCTTTCTGTTTTAATCCTAATATAAATGTGTGGTTTTACCAGTGAACGGGTCAATAGTGGCTCCCAGGACTGAGTCCATCGAGTCCTCGACGGGCTTCAGGACCATGTCCACTGTGGACCAGAACTTTTCCACCATCTGGGTCTTCATGTCCTTCTTCTCCTCTTCCTTCTTCTCCTCTTTCCCCTCAGCTTTCTTCTTCTCCTCCTCCTCCTTCTTCTTCTGCTCAGCTTCCTTCTTCTTTTTCTCCGCCTCCTCTTTCTTCTTCTTCTCTGCCTCTTCTTTCTTTATTCGTTCCTCCTCCGCCTGTTGTTTCCTCTCCTCTATCACCTTTGCATATTCATCTTTGGGAAGCAGTGGCGCTGAAAGGAACAAAATCAAGGTAAACTGATAAATAAAACACACTTCTAAAAAAGAAAAAAGAGAGAAATTAAAGAATTTTTTTTTTTTTTTTTTTTTACAAATGATGAAGTGATGCAGATATCGTATTAACAGGTTGATTTCACAGATCTCTTTGAAATAACTACTGTAAAAGCACAAGTATTCTGTTATTCGAGTCCTGAATAGAACCAGGAAGTATGACCATATTAGTCCTGTGCTCAGATCTCTGCACTGGCTTCCTGTGGCTCAGAGAATAGACTTTAAAACAACTCTGCTCATTTATAAGTCTGTTCATGGTCTAGCACCAAAGTACATCTGTGACATGTTGGTCCCATATAAACCATCTCGGACCCTGAGAACCTCAGGGACTGGTCTTTTGCCGGTGCCCAGAGTCAGGACTAAACATGGTAAAGCTGCATTTCAGTTCCATGCAGCTAAACTCTGGAACAGTCTTCCTGATGATGTGAGACAGGCCTCTACTGTGACAATGTTTCAGTCCAGGCTGAAAAGAGCTGTGTTCAACTGTGCATAGAACAACTGAAAGGGTTATATCTGCATTCATCTCTTTTACTTTGTTTTAATTGATTATTATTTATGTTTTATTGATTATGTTGTAATTGTGTGTTTTTAATCTGTCTCTTTTCCACTGTGAATTGCCCTGTGTATGAATTGTACTATACAAATAAATCTGCCTTGCCTTAAAATGACAAAAAATATCAGACTGTTCTTTTGGCTCCTTTTAATTCATAATACGGTCAATTTGTTGACATGTAAAAGCAGATTTTCTTTTATCTTATCCTCCCTGAAACCCAGCAATACATGTTTATCCTCTGTAGGGAATGAGAGTTAGACAGGTTTCAAAAAAAAAAAAAAAAAAAAAAAAAAAAAAAAAACTTTAAAAAAAAAAAAAAAAAATAAAAATAAAAAAAATCCAATCAAGGCCATTACTGTTATAGTATAACAAATTATCATTTATTATTATTATTATTATTAATATCATTATTATTATTACCACTATTTTTGTCATTTTTTGTCACTTTAGAAGATTTTTATACATATATTTTTTATCTTTATTTTTCGATTGTATTTGATAGATATTGTCTTGTGCTGCTGTACATCTGAATTTACCCCTTAGAGGATCAATAAAGTAGAACTTATCTTACCTTAATGCAAAAAAGTCCCTAAAGCTGGGTCGAGATGATGCGATGGTTTCATTAATTACATAAATTTTACTCCAAAACATGTATTTATTTGTTCGTTTAGTGACAAATTAGGCAGCATCTACATCGTCCTGTGAAAAAAACAGATGGAAACCAGGGATTACACTGAAATTAAAGTTGGTTCTATGGATGAAATTGTGTTTAACCTCCTGAGATCCAGGAAATGTCAGCAAAGTACAAGCTTTTTTGTTTTTTTATTAAATAAGTGTCTATATTGGAAACATCATGATGCAACAGTTTTTTCAGATGCAGTTTTTAAAATTTTTATGGAATGTCCTTTGTGGTGGACAATTTTCTTTTTTTTTTTTTTTTTTTTGTGTAAAGTTGTGAAACTCTTGTCCTCAAATGTGGACAGAAAACCCATAGCTAGGTGTTAGGAGGTTATACACGTTTATCAGTGATGGTTCACAATTATACATGGGTTCTGTTGGTGGCATCTAGTGGCCATTGGAGGAACTGCATCTATTATCATTGGAGCTACATGACAACATTTAATGCATTTTTGCAGATGGATATAATATACAGTAGCGGAAAAAACTCTTAGACCACCCTTGTTTTCTTCAATTTCTTGTTCATTTTAATGCCTGGTACAACTAAAGGTACATTTGTTTGGACAAGTATAATGATAACAACAAAAATAGCTCACAGTACTTTAATTTCAGAGCTGATATCTATCCATTTAACATGTTTTCTTGATAAAAACCAAAATCACTTCAGTTCTTCCACCAATATCTATGTCATTGTACTGACAAAAACAGTGCTTTTAGGCATTCCATGTTTTCTTTTCTGTCTGTTTTAGTCACATGATACACAGAGGAGTTAGCACTGGATTGCATAACCATTGTTTTTGATGACTTGATGGTCTAATAATTTTTTCCGCAACTGTATATGAATGAATAAGGTAATATTAAAATGCAGAGAATATTATAACATGCACATTAAGCTTCAAAAACCTAGAACTACTTCTTTTGCGCCTTCCAAATGCAGTTTCTCTACATTTAATTCCAATTGTTAGAATATTATTCACTGCAAAGGACATTCCATAATAAAATAAATCAAACAGAAAAAACGATTCTGAAAAAAACTGTTCCAATCAAAGCCATTATTTAATGTAAAAAAAATCACGTTTTACTTTCCTGGGTCTCAGGAGGGTAAGAATGAAATAAATAAAACTAAATTAAACCTCAGGGTCTTGACTGTTTTTACTTGATTTAACCTTTACTTTATTTTACTCTTTTACTTTTTTTAACACCTGGAGATTTCATGACATTTCTGTTTTATTTTCTTGCCTTTAAGTTTAGTTTTGGATGAGAAATGGTGTGTTTTCCATCATGTTGTGCTGTTTTTCTACTCACTGACTGGTGGTGTGATCTCTGGAGATGAAGCGTACTGATCGGCCACCTTCTCTTTGTAGAGTTCCAGCCTTTCTCTCATACGTTTGACCACGGCCCGGAGTTGTTCATCTGAGTATTTATTCACAACTATGGGAGGAGGTGGAGGAGGGGGTTCGTCCGGCCTGAAGAATGATTTAAAAAAACAAAAAAAGCAGAAAAAATCAGTAAACCTGTATTTTAGAGCTAATGATGATGTGTTAAAGCAGCTGCTGTAGCACCAACCAAGACTGTATTCTTACATTTAACATATTTATAAGTGTAAAAATAAAGTTTTTGCTGTGAAATGTACCCAGGCTCTCAGAGATATTTATGTTTCTTTGTTTCCATCTAGTGGACAAACCTTGGCATTACATATGAAAGACAAAAAACACATTAATGCTTGAAAAATGTAACTAAAACTGACAAATTTCTTTCATTTATTAGATTTGACCACTTTCTACAGTATTTACATGACTCTAAAATTTAAAAACTTTTCTTCAAATCATTCAAAAATAAAAGTTTTCTGTGATTAAGGGTTGGGGAAATATGTTTTAGCGAGTCAAAATCCTCTCAAAGACCTAGAACGATCAATTTTTCTTGACATTTAACCTTTCCTTAGTGATTTTATGCCATTGTTTTTAATGTTACGTTTTGTATTTTTCAGTGAAAATCAGGTATTTTTCTATATTTAATTCACTGATCATAATATTTACTTTTAAAGGTATGGTGACTAAACAAAACACCATTAACTATAAAAAACAATGTTTTCTTGCACGGCCACATGTTAAAACGTGATATTTTTAAATAAATTTCTAGTAGGTTGATCTATTTTCCAACAGAGGAAAAGTAAAAATGTGACTTTAAATCAACCACATGAAACTTTCACCTGAAGTACCTGTGCAATAAACTGTGCAATAAATCATATCCCTGTTCAACCTGTAGCATGATCGACATACACGCAACTGTAAATAGGATATATAACTTTTTCGATTTTCAATATTCTTTGATTTTGCATTTCTTCTGGTCTTGTGTGCTTTGCTGCTGCAACCTGGAATTTCCCCTTGTGGGGCAAATAAAGGCATATCTTATCTTATTATCTTATCTAATGTTAAAATCTGAGAAAATAAAAAAAATAGTAATGATACAATGAAGAGAAAACTAAGGGTTGAGTGAAGGTTAAATTAGTTGGTTTTACATTATTTTGCTATTTGTCGTTGCTTATTTTATTGCATTATATTGCAATTAGTAAAGGTTAGCAAAGGAAGTTTAAAAAGTCTAAATTAAATAATTCAGTGAAGGAAAACTAAGGGTTATTTTTATTCCATAAACCTGCCTTTATTTCCATATTCCTTCCATTTGGTACTAAAATGTAAATAAACCTGATTTAATCTATTATCACTGGTGTAAAACCAGGGGCGAAAATCCCAGTTTATAGTTTTGGGGGGGGGCAGTAAACCATAAAATCTCAGACTTATTCCTGGGGGGACAAGGGAAAACACCGCTGTATCTTTTTACTGTGTTGTGTGTCATTCTGTCTTTGCCTCAGTGTTGTTCAGATGTTTTAAATAATGATATTAAAAGTAATATCTTTATCCTGGATTACATTTAACTGCCTCCACCTACTGCCTGTAGGTTAAGTAACCACTAAGTTGAGTTCCTATTCATCCTGGAGGCTCATATCCTCCATTTTCATCACGGATAAACATTCATCTAAATCAGGGGTGTCAGACTCATTTTAGTTCAGGGGCCACATTCACCCCAATATGATCTCAAGTGGACCAGACCAGTACAATAATAACATAATAACATATAAATAATGACAACTCCAAATTTTTGTCTTTGTTTCAGTGTAAAGGAAAAAAACATTAAATTATTGAAATAATTACTTTTATAAACTATCCAAACAAAAAAAGATGTGAATAACCTGAAAAAACTGAAATTTCTTCAGAAAAATATGTGCAATTTTAACAATATTCTGCCTCAACTTATCATTTATACATGTGCATTACAAATCGCATCAACAAAGACACTAAACATTTAGTAACAGGCTTCATGTGCTTAATCTTCTTTAGACATTTCAGGTTGTTCAAATTTGTTCAGGTTATTCACAATAAATTGTTACAGGATAGTTTGCAAATGTAAATATTTCATAATTTAATGTTATTTTTTGCACTAAAACAAAGACAAAAATTTGATGTTGTTAATTCAAGATTTTTTTTTTTTTATTTATTTGAGATTTTTTTCCTTAATTCAAAAAAATTTTCCTTAACACAAGGTTTTTTCTTTTTTTTTTTTGCATAATTCAATTCAAGACTGTGGAATGTTTAACTTTGCAAAACCATCCAGCGGGCCGCATTCGGCCCCTGTGCCGCATGTTTGACACCTGTGACGTAAATGATCATGTGACCTTTCTGGTGGGTTGTACCTGAAGACCCGCACGAGCCTGTTCAGAATCATTAGCTACTAGCTAAACCAGGAGGCTGATAAAATGCGGTGAAAACGGGAAAAAACAGGACAAATGTTGCTGTTCCTGTTACAAGCGTGTGCTTGTTGAACAGTCGGTGATAAATGACTTACTGTCTTCCACTCGTTGTGGTTTTACATCTCCGTTGCACTGGTGTTTGACCGTGTCTGAGTCTGATTTTCTACAAATACAAACTGTGGACCTGCCGCTCGCGCTGCAAGTTGAAAAGAAACGTATGGACTGTACCACTGTGAGGGTGGGGGTGGGTGGGTTAGAATGTACGAAAGTTAAAAAAAAAAAAAAAAAAAAAGGCTGAACATTGTTTCACTTTTGATATGCATAGAACCGCTGGTACCGTGTCTTCATTGCATCTTGATGAATTATTCGCAATTGTTTTTTTTTGTTATTGGGGGGGACAAGTCGCCCCCCCCCCCCCCCCCCCGGATTTCCACCTTTGTGTAAAACTAACCCTTTCATGCATGAATTATGAAAAGCTTAGAGTTTTTTCCTGACTGTTTTTATTCCTCTTTAGGCATGATAAAAACAATGCAATTGAAATTTTTTATGAAAAAAAAAAAACAAAATCCATGAACATAGAAAAGAACAGCTGTAGAATAACTGTCCACTGTAGTGACCGCTATGTATGAAAGGGTTAACATGTCAGTTTTCTCAGTTTTTTTTTTTTTTTTTTAAATCTCTTTAGTCTACTTATTTATTCCAACGTGTGTGTGTGTTTATTTGTAAACCATGGGTTTATTAAAAGCGTCAGGATCATCTGAACTTGTTGCCTCCACCGTTTCGACTCCTGAACCAGAATCAGCTTCATGAGCTTCTTAAAGATTAAACCTACAAATCCCATAATCCACTTGGAGGTTGTCCCCTGTTCATGCATGTTGTCACGGTGATAAGGATCTGGAACGTTTGGTTCATCTCTGACAGCTTTGTCCATTTATCACCAGTGAATCTGATTAATTACTGTTCATGGGGAAATTCGATTAATACGACGCCGTGTCTGCATTTTGGCAGGAGTTCGTTAACTGATGCTTTATTAATGTTACGTCATAATCTATAAATAAACTGCATTCATCTGTCATTATTAAAGGTTCAATGAGGGGAATTTAATGACATCTAGTGATGAAACTGCAGATAACTATAAAAAAATAAAGTCAAATGTTCCTCATTCGAGCCCGTTTTTTTGTCCATTCTTCACATTTTAATTACGTCCCTGCTATAAAATGGAAAAAAAGATGAGTAATTTTATCAATTAATTCTGTGAAAACACAACATCTAGTGGAGAAGCTGCAGATTACAATTAATATAAATATATTAATAAACGCAGAGACCCTCATTAGAACCTTTTTTTTGGTCCATTTCTTAGATTTTAAAGCTATTCTTACTATAAAATGGAAAAAAGAAGATTTGATTTGTGTCATTGACTTTTATTGTTATTATTATAATTTATTGTGGCCATATCCTGCTTTAATCCACTTTAATTTCATTGAACTGTTTTTATTTTATTGTGTTTTTTTCTCTCTTACTTTGTATTTACATTGAATTTGTTGTAATAATACATTTTTTTCTTCTTACTATTATTAATATCATTATAATTCTAAATACATTTATTATAAGAGGACATTTGTGTAGAAACCCTGTGAAAATAGGACATCTGGTGGTGAAACTGAAGATTACAATCAACCGTGGCTGAAAAAATTCCCTTGTAAGAACTTTTTTTTTTTTTTGCTCGGTTTAATTCTAACATATAATCAAAAACTTTACTTGAATTGTGTTGTGAGTTTTATTTATTTTTTTTAAAAATAATTTTACTGCGACCATAAGATGCTATTTACTGTTTTTACTGAACCGTTCTTTGACTTAATTGAAACTGTTTATTTTATTGTGTTTTTAGTCTTTTTACTCTTTTGTTGTACAGCACTTCAACGGAAAGTGCTTTAAAAAGTTATTTATTTATTAACAGGGCATTTGTCAATAAATTCTTTGAAAACATGACATCTAGTGGTGAAGCTGCAGATTGTGGCAAAAAAGGCTTAAATTTCCTCATTAGAATCCATTTATTCGTCCATTCTTGTCTTTTCAGGGAAGGAGATTTTAATTCTGTCCCCACTGTTGTTCTACAACTTTAGTGAAAACACGACCCAAAAAACCCAACAATGACAACAAGAACCATTCACAGGAAAAGAAGATGCAGAATTTTCTTTTTGTTTGACTAGAACCTAAAGAACCATAATTATGATCAATAAACTAAAGATCTGTCTAAATGTTTTAAGCAGTTTTATACCCGGAAGTCCGTGGTCCATTAGTGTTTTAGGATCTGACTAATTCCTGGTTCGTACAGGACTATAACTTGATAATTTGGAAATTAACCTTTACGTCGATATTTCATTTCATTAGCCTAAGTCATCCACTAGATGGACAAAAGTATGTGGACATGTTGAATTCAGGTGTTTCTTTTCTAACAGGGGTCTGGGATTCAAAACAATAACAAATGTCAGAATATAGTTATGATTAAAAGGTTCATTTAACTGTGACCAGTGTCTTCAGATCATGAGATCTTACCCCCCAGGTCCAGGTCCAGGTCCAGGTTGTCCAGGGTTGGCCGGAGCCGGAGCCGGAGCCGGAGCCGGAGCCGGAGCCGGAGCTGGAAAAAACAAAACTCAGTTTTCAGAATAGAACAGAATAGAATGCCTTAATTGTCATTATACATTTGTACAACAAAATTAAAACAGACAACTCTCTTGTAGTGCGTGGTGCAAAACAGTTTAAAAGGAAAAAAAAAAAAGATCTGTCACTGAGAGTTTAAAACAGGGCTGTCAAACCCATTTTCTTTCATTTTCCACATTCAGCCCAATTTGATCTGAAGTGGGTCAGACCAGTAAAATAATAACAGAATAAACTGTAAATAATGACAATTCCTAATTCTTCTCTTCGTTTTAGTGCAAAAAGCAACATTAAATTATGAAAATATTTACATTTATAAACTATTCTTTCACAAAAAAGATGTGAATAACCTGAAAAAAGTCTAAACTCTTAAGAAAACGAAGCACAATTTTAACAATATTATGCCTCAACTTATCATTTATACGTAGATAGATAGATAGATAGATAGATAGATAGATAGATAGATAGATAGATAGATAGATAGATAGACTTTATGTATCCCAAACTGGAAAATTTGCAGGATAATTTTAAATATAATATAATAACAGGAAAAATATTGTTAAAATTACACTTAATTTTCCTCAGACATTTCAGGTTGTTCATATCTGTTCAGGTTATTTACGTTTTATTGTTAAATGATAATTTGAAAATGTATTTGCACTGGCTTCTAATACAAGAGTGACTTTATTGTTTTATCTTCTGGTTGTATTTTAGATACTATTTATGTTATTGTTGTGTATTAGTTTTTATCAGTTTTAGTATATCTTATCTTCTATCTCTATTCTATATCTATGTCTTTATTAGTTTTATTATATTTTACATTTCTACCGATATCCTTGTACAGCACTTTGGACACTCTGCGTTGTTGTAAATGTGCTATAGAAATAAACTTGACATTGTACATATTTTCATGACGTGATATTTTTTTCACATTAAAATTTGGAGTTGTCATTATTTGTAGGTTATTATGTCATTATTTTACTTTACATATTGGTCTGTATCTGGAACCTGAACAAGGACAAAGCGTTATAAAAACAGCTTTGTTTCTGTCGCCGTCACTAAACTCAATAAGTAGCACTTTATTTCATTCTATTCTATTTTATTTATTTATCCTATTTCTTTGCTCTGTTTATTATAGTCACTTTTAAATTTTAAACTGCTATGTTCCTATCCTGGTTTTTATCCCAGAGACTGTTTTTATTTCCCTAATGTTTTTTTTTTTTAATTGAGCTTTATTGCGTTTTGTTTTTATTTATCTTGATCTTATTCATTTTATCTTATCTTTTTACTTGCTGATATATCGGTGAATGACACTGGATTAAGTACCTGTCTGTCAGGTTCAGTGTGTTTTGGAATGGAATGTCAAAAGCAATCATTTTTTCTGCAAAACAAATCAACCCACAGGTATAAATAAAGTAACCTTGAACCTTGAAAACCACTTCAACACCCTTAACTGTTCATATCTTCAGTGTAATTTTTACACTTTGCTAATGCATCCCACAGACCAGATTGGACCCTTTCCTGGGCCGGTTTTGGCCCGCGAGCTGCATGTTTGACCCCCCTGGTTTAGAAGGTCTTTGAAACCACCATCCTCCACAGAACAATCGGCAGCATTAAAACCCTGCATCAGACGTCTCAGAGGGCGTGAAATACTGCTAATGGAAAAACCATTTCACCCAAAATGACACGGCTCCGTAGGAACCAATGAGGCGCAACGGTTGTTTGACCTGTTTTGGAACACGTGCAGAGACATTAACCTTCTGCAAAACACACCGAGGCTTTCATTTAGGAGAAAAATGACCACGTTCTGCTGCACGAGTATGTAAAATCACACCGCGTCGGACCCCCAGACTTTCTACCAGTGGCGGCTGCTCGTCTTTCAGAGGGGAAGCTCACTGTCGGCTTACATTAAAAAAAAGTCAAGTTATTTAAACATAAATTCGGCTCTCCGTTCCTTTTTAAGAAAATGGTCAGTGACCTTATCGTACCAACTAAACAAGAAAACGTTGAAATTATGTTGAAACAAGGAAGTCCAATGAGTGTGTTTTATTTACAGTGCAAGAAATGAACAGGTAATTTCGTAGTGGTTTCTTTCTCGATTTCACAGCAGAATGTGCGACGGTATTAAACTGAACTGTGTCAGTGAAGGAGTAGATCTCAAAATAGCTGTCAATCAACGGGATTCAGCCTTCGACCGATCCTCCAATCAGCACGTGGAAGCTCAGCGTCCAGCCCGGCCGAGCTCCGCCCACAGCTCCACTCACCCCCAGAGACGCCGAGCGTTCGGGGGTGGGACAACATGGTGGCATTTATCCAATTACCGTCCAGTTTTGAGGCAATGAAAAAAACTGTTCCACTCAGTCCCATAGATGTGCATTGACACCGGGCGTCTACGGACAAATGCACTGAGCAGAGATCGAATGAGAAACAGAGACACGGGAATGGAGGGAGAAGTGAACAACATGGAGTCCGTTGATTTGTGATAAAGCTGATTCTGAATGAAACTCGTCTGTGAGATGAACTGATCTAACACATTTGAGTCAATGAAATGTTAGCACAACCGTACATATTTAACCATTTAATTTTCATAATTTTAGGGGAAGCCGGGCTTCCCTTACAGTCTGTGAGAAATGGCCTCTGCTTTCTACCTGGGTCTAATACCTGATGACGTAATTAAAAGAGAAGATGCTTACTGATTTAAACTTTAATTCCTGCCTGCAAAAAAGTTTTCACAAGGAACTGTTTAAATAAACATACAAACAATTACAAAGTCAGTTTACTATCACCTCAAAATATTTCTAGGATTAAAGGACTGATGTCGCAGCAGGACCTTGAAAAACTGTCCATAGCATTTATCTTTAGTGGAGTTGACCACTGTAACAGTATCTGCTCTGGTCCGCCTAAAAAGTCCATCAGACGACTGCAGCTGATCCAGAA
The DNA here is from genome assembly GCF_902148855.1 of Sphaeramia orbicularis. Lineage (NCBI taxonomy): Eukaryota > Metazoa > Chordata > Actinopteri > Kurtiformes > Apogonidae > Sphaeramia > Sphaeramia orbicularis. Next base: position 40,551,189 of record NC_043976.1, on the reverse strand, counting down.
TGCTGCTGCTCCAGTCCTCACTAAGACCAAGAGAGTGGACCACATCAGTCCAGTTTGGAGGTCTCTACACTGGACCACATCAGTCCAGTTCTGAGTCTCTTCACTGGACCACATCAGTCCAGTTCGGAGGTCTCTACACTGGCTCCCTGTCTCTCAGAGAACAGACTTTAAAAATTCTCTTGCTAGCATATAAAGCACTGAATGATTTAGGCCCAAAATACATCAGAGACCTTCTAGTCCAGTATGACCATCCAGACCACTCAGGTGGTCTGGTGCAGGTCTGCCAGTGTTCCAAAAGTCAGAACTAAACATGAGAATCAGCGTTCAGTTTCTATGCTCTGTATATCTGAAGAAACTACCAGAAAATATCAGGTCTGCTGGTGGATTTTCTGTGTATTGCATGTATCTAATTGTATTCATCAGGTTTTCAAGAAAAAAAAAATCACACTAATCATGTAGACCAAAGGTGGCCAACCCTGGTCCTGGAAGAGCCACTCTCCTGCATGTTTTAGATGTAATCCCTCTTCCAACACACCTGATTCAAACGATAAACCTATCATCAAGTTTGGGAGAAGGCTGACCGTCAGGTGTTCTGGAAGAAGGATACATCTAAAACATGCAGGATAGTAGTTCTCCAGGTCCAGGGTTGGCCACCCCTGATGTAGAGGGCTTCAAAACTCCTGTATTAAATATGATACATTTGGTGTCATAGGGTTAACTCAGACGCTTCATCTCTTAATGTACGCTGACTTACCCTGGGTTGGTCGTCTTTCTTAGCCTCGTTCTCTTTATCGGCCGGTTTCTCCTCCTGCAAAACAAATCAGATCTTCAATAGTCAAACTTATTATTTTTAACCATAACACCAAAACAACCATGGTCGACTAAAACCATCTACTGATGTAATACGTTTAAAAGGGTCATATTTAACTAAACCCACTTCTATTAGTCTGTCCTTCATTTATTTGTGTATTTGAACCCTAATAGTTCATCCAGTTTGAATTTGAACCCTCCAGGTGCTGCAAAACTATCTTTATGTTAATTTTGGCAAAAATCCAGTGGAGTTCTACAACCTGTTTTAATTCCTGCTTATTTGTTGATCACAACATTTGCACATATAAGGTCCAGACTTCAGATGAACATTTCTCTGATTCGACATAATTGTTTATCAGGCAGCAGCGGTTGTAGTCCAGACTGAAAATATGTCCAAACTTGGAGCCCATTACCTAAAATGTTCAGTTGTTGGTTGAATGGGAACAGAAGCACTATCAACAACCTGGAGGGGGCGGGCCTGAAGTGGCTCATGTGCATTTAAAGGGCCAGCGCTCCAAACCACCTTTCTGGTGTCATTACTCAGAAATAGGGTTGAAGATGGACCTGTGGAGTTGAATGAATGAAGAATTCAGACCCAAGCAGAACATTTACAGTTTATGGAGACCACAGGGAAATGTGGGAAAAGGAAGAATTCCATTTAAAAAAAGAAAAATATCACGCCTTTAATGATAAACTGCGACATAATATTGTTGAAACTGCACTTATTTTCTTAAACAGATATTTCAGGTTGTACATGGTTGTTCAACTTATTCATATTTTCATAAAGTAATTCAACTTCACACTAACACTAAGAAATATTTGGATTATTATTTATCAGTTTTTAAGCCAATTATTTACTGGTCCGGCCCAGATGAGACCACATTGGGCTGAATGTGGAACCTGAACTAAAATGAGTTTGACAGCCCTGCATTAAACCATAGAAAAGGAGTGATATAAGTTAAAACAGACCATAAAGAACAGAACAGAACAGCACAGACAGCTGTACTTCTGTCTGTATCATAAATGGAAACTGAACTATTTTATAATGTGGCTATATCATGGTATAGTATATTAATATATAGTTGCTATTACACGACATATATAATATATAGTAATTCATAACACATACACCTTGTTTTTAGTGCTTATATTTTTTTGTATTTTGTATGTTTTTTTATACAGTTCTGTTTTTTGCAATAATTATTTTTTTGTTGCTAATTGAATGTTTCATTGTTCCTGTGACAGTGACAATAAAGATCTATTCTATTCTATTCTATTCTATTCTATTCTATTCTATTCTATTCTATTCTATTCTAGTCTAGTTCTTATGAACTTGTTAATATGTCAATTCATATTTTATGTCTGTTTTTTATTCTACTTTAGTTCCATTCTTATTTTACCTTTCGTAAAAACAAATATATATATCCTATTTTTTTATTCATCTTTTAGTTTTTGAAATTTATATTCACTCTGTTCTTATCTACTAGTGTTTTATTCATGCAAGTGGCACCGACTGGAGTAGCACTGAACCACAGTGACAATAAGGCTATTCTATTCTATTCTATTCTTTCTATTCTATGAAATTTCCCCATGGTAGAAAAAATAAAGTCTTAATTAAGTCTTACCTTATCTTATCTTATCTTATCTATGATTATGGAAAATGTATTATGGTATACAATGGTAATACTTAACATGGGAGTAATGGAGAGCTATAAGATGCTGATAAGAAATGAGTTTATGAGTTTATCACATATGTGTAACATTTTTGCGTTTGGTAGGCTTGAATCAGAATTATTTGATATGGTTAGATTTTTTAGAAGTTTTTTTGTGGAGCTGACATGGGACTTGTGGTCAGTAGAGGAAGATGTAGCAAGAATGCAGGAGTATGTAAGATGAATTTCATCCCACTCTTTTTCGAATATGCCTTTTTTTTTTTTTTTTTTTTAAATGTTTTTGGTTTTAAATGTTGATATTCGAAACAAACAAATAAATAAACACTGACACTACACTGAGTGTAACAGTATATATAGACAGGTCCTACCTTGGCTGGAGGTGTGCTGGTCCAGAAGCCGAGCCCGGAGCCGGAGCCGAGCCGGAGCCGGAGCCGGAGCCGAGCCGGAGCCGGAGCCGGAGCCGGAGCCGGAGCCCCCTCTGAGGCCGCCGGCATCGGGGGCCACTCATGAGGCCTTTCAACTTACCAAACATGTCTATGACCTAAGGCTGCATCTACTTGTTGGAGGTGGAGGTGAATGCTGCCTCTGCCTTGTCCATCCCCTGCCTCCTGCTTCTCCTTTTAGAACCTGGACTCCTCATAACCCGGGGGGCTTACTGCTTTTAGATCCTCTAAGACTCTTGTGCGGCCCCCACCTCCACCGCTGACACCTAAGCCCATCACCACCTCATACCAGATCCAAAGAGGCTTAGGGGCTGACCAGTAAAGCCGGGCCGAGAGGATGCACGAGGGGCGGAGAACGCAAAGAATCAGCTGCACAGATGGAAATAACACCATGTAGTTTACAATATTACATGGATTTGACTGTGAAACATGCATTTATTTGTTCATTTAGTGACAAATTATGCAACATCTACACCTTCACATGAAAAAAAACCCCAAAACACTGGAACTAAAGAATATTCATGAAATTGTCTTTAGACACATGTTTATATCTTATGGTTCACACATTTACATGGGTCTGTTGGTGGTAACCACCTAGTGTCCATTGGAGGAACTACATCTTATATCAGTGGAGCTACATGACAACATCTACTGTGTTTTTGTAGGTGTATTAATATACAGCTAAGGAAAAAATTTTTAGACCACCAAAAGTCTCAAAAGCAATAGTTATACAATCCAGTCCTAACTCCTGTGTGTATCATGTGACTAAACAGACAGAAAAGAAAACATGGAATGTCTAAAAAGCACTGTTTTGTCAGTACAATGCCATAGGTATTGATGAAAGAACTGGAGTGATTTTGGTTATTATCAAGAAAACATGTTAATGGATAGATATCAGCTCTGAAATTAAACTACTATGAGCTATTTTTTGTTGTTATCATTATATTTGTCCAAACAAATGTACCTTTAGTTGTACCAGGCATTAAAATGAACAAGAAATTGAAGAAAACAAGGGGTGGTCTAATCATTTTTCCCCAACTGTATATGAATGTATGATGTAATATTAAAATGCACAGGACATTATAACATAATAAAACCTAGAACTATTTCTATTGTGCCTTCCAAATGCAGTTTCTCTACATATATCTCCAATTATTATAATATTATCCACTGCAAAGGACATTCCATAAAGTCAATTAAAAAAAATGTTATAATGTGTCTGAAAAAACTTTTGCATCATGCTGTTTCCAAAAACTAAAATAATTATTTATCGTAAAAAAGCCACGAAACGGGTCAAGATGATGGATGAGATGGAAATAACATCAGATAGTTACAATAATTACATGAATTTGATTGTGAAACATGCATTAATTTGTTCATTTAGTGACAAATTATACAACGTCTACACCTTCATATGAAAAACAAAACCAAACACTGGAACTAAAGTAGATTCTATTTATGAAACTGTGTTCAAACCAGATGTTTATTACTGAAGGTTCACAAATATATATGGGTTTATTGGTGGGACCATCTAGTGGCCACTGGAGGAACTGCATCACACACACACACACACACACACACACACACACACATGAATGCAATATTCATTCATACATTAATTGATATAAACACTTAATGTTGAAAATATTCATAGATATACGTACTGATTAGACAGAATATTTACAATATCAACAGTATTTTCAGATTTAAAAAAAAATGTATTCTACTTTTAGTTCTATTCTTATTTTACTTTTGTTAAACGCTATATTTTATTTTCTTAATTTACTTTTAAGTTTTTGTAATTTTGCATTCATTCTATTCTTATTTGCTGATGTATTGTTTTTTTATCCATATTTTTTGCACTGACTGGAGTACTTCTTCTTCTTCTTCTTCTTCTTCTCTTCTTCTTCTTCTTCTTCTTCTTCTAATCCTGTCAGTCAGATTGCACAATTTGGCCCACAGAACACATATTTGATAACCCTTACATTTTCATGTAATTTTCCTTTTTTTTTTTTTACACTAAAACAAAGAGAAACATTGTAGTTGTCATTATTTATAAGTTTTTATGCTAATATGTTACTGGCCTGACCCACTTTAGATCACACTGGGCTGAATGTGGAACCTGAACTAAATTATTTTGATTCTTCTGGTTACATGAAAATACTCGGCGTTATTGCTCATTATGTGGTTAAACTACATGTTTTGATGCAGTTTCTTTCTGTTTGCATATTTTTCTGTTTCCTCCAGCTTTTATCTCACTTACATATCCTGCAGTCACTTGTCATTGAGAATAAAACACCCGCCGCCATCCGCCCACTCAGCCCCTGCCCCGCCCCCCTCTCGTCGCCGTGGCGTTGCAGATCCGGTCTCGCCTCGGCGTAATGCATCTCAAGGACCATTGACTCGTCTGGGGCGGAGGAAAGTGGAGATTGAGTGGAGGAAGAAGCCATCTGATGCAGACGGGCTTTTCCAGGACTCTCCATCTTTTTCGCCATCCACCGATGAACAGAGATAGGTCATTAGCTCCGCCCCGTCTTTTCCATTAATCTAATTAGGCCTTGGGGTCAGACTCAGCCTCTTTCTGAAACAAATCCAGCTCCTTCAGCACAAATGTGTAGTCTTACTTGATGAGAACCCTTTTCGTTAGCCTCAGAACATAAGTCATTAATCTAATCCTAAATCTGTAATGGACTACGGACTTTTTAGAAAAGAAACACCCGAATTCAAAATGTCTCAATACTTTTGTCCATATAGGGTATGACTTGGGTACTTATGCTATGAGGCTAACGAAATGAAACATAGTCACAAGAGTACCTTTCCAAATCATCAGGTGTAGTCCTGTATGAACCAGGAATTAGTCGGATCCTAAAGCTGTAATGGACCATGGATTTCTGAGAAAAGAAACACCTGACTTCAACGTGTCCCAATACTTTTGTCTATATACTGTAAGACTTAAGTAATTATGCTATGAGGTTAATGAAATGAAACAGACGCAAGGGTATATTTCCAAATCATCAGGTTATAGTCCTGTATGAACCAGGAATTAGTCGTATCCTAAAACTGTAACGGACCATGGTCTTCTCAGAAAAGAAACACCAGGATTGAACATGTCTCAGTACTTTTGTCCATATAGTGTATGACTAGGGTAATTATGCTATGAGGCTAATGAAATGAAACATAGACGAAAAGGTTCATTTTCAAATTTTCAGGTTATAGTCCTGTATGACCCAGGAATTAGTCTGATCCTAAAACTGCAACGGACCATGGACTTCTTTGAAAAAAAAACACCTGATTCAACGTGTCCCAATACTTTTGTCCATATAGTGTATAACTTCAGCAGTTATGCTATGGGGCTAAGGAAATGAAACATAGACGCAAGGGTTAATTTCCAAATCATCAGGTTATTGTCCTGTATGAACCAGGAATTAGTCGGATCCTAAGGTGTAATGGACCATGGATGTCTTAGAAACAAACACCTGAATTCAACGTGTCCCAACTTTTGTCCATATAGTGTATTATGCTATGAAGCTAACAAAATGAAACATAGATGCAAGGGTTCATTTCCAAATCATCGGGTTATAGTCCTGTATGAACAGGAATTAGTCGTATCCTAAAACTGTAACGGACCATGGACTTCTTAGAGAAGAAACACCTGAATTCAACATGTCTCAATACTTTTGTCCATATAGTGTATGACTTAGGTAATTATGCTATGAGGCTAATGAAATGAAACATAGACACAAAGATTCATTTTCAAATTTTCAGGTTATAGTCCTGTATGAACCAGGAATTAGTCTGATCCTAAAACTGCAACGGCCCATGGACTTGTTAGAAAAGAACACCTGAATTCAACGTGTCCCAATACTTTTGTCCATTTAGTGTATGACTTCAGCAGTTATGCTATGAGGCTAATGAAATGAAACATACATGCAAGGGTTAATTTCCAAATCATCAGGTTATAGTCCTGTATGAACCAGGAATTAGTCGGATCCTAAAGCTGTAATGGACCATGGACGTCTTAGAAACAAACACCTGAATTCAGCGTGTCCCAATACTTTTGTCCAAATAGTGTATTAGCTATGAGACTAACAAAATGAAACATAGTCACAACAAGAGTTCATTTCCAAATCATCAGGTTGGAGTCCTGTATGAACCAGGAATTAGTCTGATCCTAAAACTGTAACGGACCGTGGACTTCTTACAAAAGAAACACCTGAATTCAAAATGTCCCAATACTTTTGTCTATATAGTGAATGACTTAGGTAGTTATGATGTGAAGCTAACATTTTGCTTTGTTGTGTTAATTCAAAGATTTCGTATGAGTCAAAAAAAAAAAAAAAAAGGAAAAAGTAATGAAGGTTGATGAATGATTGCGACTGGACACTGGACCCTGTCACTCCATCAGTGGCAGTTTCAGCCCACATCCACATCCACGTCCACGTCCACATCCACAGGTGAATTTATAGCTGAGCCGGAGGAGGCCGAGCTTTTCCGGTGACTCATGGCACTAATTGCTCTAATACGGTGGATCTCTCAACCGGGAGGAAGTCTGGAAATTATAAGAAGGGAATTGACGGCGTAATCACAGCAGCGGCAGACTCTTAACAACGCCATAAAAGCGAACGCTCTCAGTCGCTGTGTCGAGGGCTCTCCATTCACACACCGAACAAAGTGAACGGTGATTTGTGCTCAGAAAAAAGGGCTTTGGAGACGGAAATAAAAAAAAACCAACTAAATAATAATACTCAGGGAATTCACCAGAGAAAGGACGATAAAACTAATGAAATGATCCTTCCAGCACACGTCCACATGTCGTCTAGAACTCGTACTTCACCTTAAGTCATGGTTTTTTTTAGAGTTTAAGTGTTTTTAGTGAGGATGTGACCCTTTATGTTTATCACAGTTCAGTCGTTTATAGTCATATGTGGAGTAATAGGGTCTAGAGGTCCTGGAAACACAGAAGTTTGTGCGAAGCAGGTTATTTTACAAGAACATTTTACATGTTAACCCTTTAGACGCTGGAGTCTTTTAAAAAAATATTCAATTTTCATATTAATATTAAAAAAAAAAAACTGTATCTGGGACGTGTTTAGAGATAAAGTCGTCCTGTAAATGACCAAAATATTAGGTACGGCTGAAGCTTTATGATTAGAGATGATTAGACTGTTGGATTCTGTTTGTCCAGATTTTCTACTGTTCCTTTGTTTTAATTCTTCTAATTTATTAAATATCGTGTGTTTACTCCTTTATTCTATTTTTATTCTTATATTCTATGTTTTACTGTTTGTGAGGCTGCACTACAACTACTATCTATCTATCTATCTATCTATCTATCTATCACTATCTATCTATCTATCTATCTATCTATCTATCTTGTCATCCATCCATCCATCCTGTTATCCATCCACCCATCCTGTTATCCATCCTGTTATCATCCATCCATCCATCCATCCATCCATCCATCCATCCATCCATCCATCCATCCATCCCATCCATCCATCCATCCACCCACCCTGTTAACATCCATCCATCCTGTTATCCATCATCCATCCATCTATCCATCCATCCTGTTATTCATCCATCCATCCATCCATCCTGTTATCCATCCTGTTATCATCCATCCATCCATCCATCCATCCATCCATCCATCCATCCATCCATCCATCCATCCATCCATCCACCCCCCTGTTAACATCCATCCATCCTGTTATCCATCATCCATCCATCTATCCATCCATCCTGTTATCATCCATCCATCCATCCATCCATCCATCCATCCATCCATCCATCCATCCATCCATCCATCCATCCATCCATCCATCCACCCACCCTGTTAACATCCATCCATCCTGTTATCCATCATCCATCCATCTATCCATCCATCCTGTTATTCATCCATCCATCCATCCATCCTGTTATCCATCCTGTTATCATCCATCCATCCATCCATCCATCCATCCATCCATCCATCCATCCATCCCATCCATCCATCCTCCACCCACCCTGTTAACATCCATCCATCCTGTTATCCATCATCCATCCATCTATCCATCCATCCTGTTATCATCCATCCATCCATCCATCCATCCATCCATCCATCCATCCATCCATCCTCATCCATCCTGTTATCCATCCATCCATCCCGTTATCCATCCTGTTATCCATCCATCCTTTTATCTTCCATCCATCCATCCATCCATCCATCCATCCATCCCGTTATCATCCATCCATCCATCCATCCATCCATCCTGTTATCATCCATCCATCCATCCATCCATCCTGTTATCATCCATCCATCCATCCTGTTATCCATCCATCCATCCATCCTGTTATCCATCCATCCATCCTGTTATCCATCCATCCATCCATCCATCCATCCATCCATGTGCTTCCTCCAGACTTGACAAATACATCCATTTAAATCCTCGTTGCTGATCATAAAACATCGGTGTGTCCTTACACTTCCTGTTGCATTTAATTCCTGAAGTTTGCGGAGCTCATCGTCTGTGTGATTACAGTTGTCAGGTGGCTTTGGGCCGTCTGTGGATTTGTGCTTCTGCGTTGTAGGTAGTTTGGCTCAGGATGCAGCTGAGTAAACTGAACATACATTAAAATCTCGCAAACCTTAAACCAGGTCCACAAGGATTAATGTAATCCAGGAGAAATCCTCACTGGACATTTTAGGGTATTTTGGGAATGTTTTGCAAGGGATTGTGGCGAGTGTGCAGTATTTACTCAGTATCAGCGTTTGTCTCTATAGTGTATGTACTTCCAGCCTAGTTATTCCCTCTTTAGCTTGAGCAGAGTGTGTGATTATCCACCTCTAAACTCACTTCATGCTGTCGAACGCTGCATTTCTACCTGCGTCCAAAGGAGGGCAAAGCTTTCCTTTCTCATCTCCAGTCTACGGCAGATGATGACACTGTTTTCATCAGAATTAACCAGACACTGTTGAATGTGAGTAAAAAAAACCCAGACATCTGGAAATAGGAACTCCCTGAAAAAATAACGAAACAGACACTAATTTATCGTCAAATCACCAAGCATCAGAGTCCTGTTTCTGGTCAAACTTCAGTCGAAAACGATGACGGTGTATTAGAGCCACGTGAGAAAATAAAAACACTTGTCACTACAAATAAAGTCGTAAAATACCGAGATAAACCCGTAATTTTATGAGAATAAAGTCAAATATAAAAAAGAATCACAATTTTACGAGAATAAGTTATAATCTTTTGAGAATAAAGCCACTTTAAAAATAAATAAATAAATTTTCGAAAATAATGTAGTCAAACTCATTTTAGTTCAGGGGCCAGATTCAGCTAAATCTGATCTGCAGTGGGCCGAACCAGTAAAATAAGAACATAATAATATATAAATACTGTCAACTCCAAACTTTCCTCTATGTTTTGAGCAAAAAAGTTAATTTACATTATGAAAAGGGTTTATCTACAATACCCTTTCAATAGATGTGAATAACATGAACAAACTAAAAATAAGTATAGTTTTAACAATATTCTGCCTCAGTTTTTCATTTACACACGTACATTATAACTTAGAGATCACAGTGGATCTACAAATACACTAAACATTTAGTAACAGGCAGAATATTGTTAAAATTGTACTTACTTCTCTTAAGACATTTCAGGTTGTTCATATCTGTTCAGGTTATTCACATTTTTTGCTAAATTATACTTTGTTTTACCATACCATACCATACCATACCATTACCATACCATACCATACCATACCATACCACCAACTTTATTTATAAAGCACTTTAAGAACTTACAGCTGGCCAAGTGCCGTACACCAAACATAAAACAAGGGATTAAATAAGTAAATAAAACTAGTGATAACCAGGGTGTTACAGGCTAAGAACAACAAAATACAACCATCATAAAAACAAAGACAAATTAAAATCTGTTAAAAACAGCATAAAAAAACAGACATGTCACTCACTGATTAAAAGCTAATGGGAAAAAGTGCGTTTTTAGACATGATTTAAAGACAGGTACAGACTGAGCCTGTAGAACAACTAAGGGCAGCTGGTTCCACAACTTTGGGGCGACAACAGAAAAGGCACGGTCCCCACGAAGCTTCTTTTTAGTTTTTGGAACCACAAGATGCAGCTGATCTGACCTGAGAGCACGAGGGGGGCGTAGGGGTGGATCAGGTCAGACAGGTAGGAGGGGGCCAGGCCATTCAAACATTTAAAAACAAATAGAAGAATTTTAAAATCAACTCTAAAACGCACTGGCAACCAATGGAGTGAAGCTAAAACAGGTGAAATATGTTGATGTTTCCGTGTCCCTGTTAAAAGCCGAGCTGCAGCATTTTGGACCAGCTGCAGTCGGGAAAGTGCATTTTCACTCAACCCAGCATAAAGTGCATGACAATAGTCAAGTCTAGTAGTTACAAAAGCATGGATCACAGTTTCAAATAGATCCCTGGGCAGAACTGATTTTACTTTTGCAAGCTGTCTTAAAGTGAAAGAAACTGGACTTGACACCACACACTAATTTGTGTAAATTTTTAGTGTAAATATATGAAAATATTTATATTTACAAAGAGAAACATTTAGAGTTGTCATTATTTTTATGTTATTATCATGGTGTTTTACTGGTCCTGCCCACTGGAGATTGAATTGATCTGAATGTGAAACCTGAACGAAAAGGACTGTTATTACTTAGTGTCATTTTGCATTTCACAAATTCATCCTAAGGGCCAGACTGGACCCTTTGGCGGGCCGGATTTGGCCCCCGGGCCGCATGTTTAACACCTGTGCTTTAAGCCTTGTTGCTGACATGAGCCTCTTTTCCACAGCACTTCTGTTCTGGGAATATTTTGTCTTTATTTCGGAACGACATCTGTGTAAATAAACGGTGATCATTTGGTTCCACCTCTTGTACGTCTCTGGAAGTAGAAACAGAGCCATGATAAAGGTGGGGTCAGGATTCCGGAATGCTCTGTAAAAAAAACACCCTGGGGCGCCGTAAAGGGGGGTAAACGTGACAAATTCATGGGCCCATAGAGCAGTGGAGGGGGCCAGTGGACACAGGTCAGAAGTTGTGAAAATTTCAGGCAAGGTCCACTGTATAATAGAGGAACAGAAGCCAGGAGTCGGAGGTTTGAAGGCATGTTAAGTTTCACCTTTCGCTTCACCCCAGCGTTAGTTATATTAGTTTATGGACCGCACCCCCACGTATATAACTGCTGCCCCCCACCAAGGTTATTATTGTTAACAAAAACAAATGAAATGACGAAAACTAGAATTGTAAAAACATTTTCATTAACTGAAATAAATAAAAAACTATAATTAAAAGAAAAAACAACAACTAACTGAAACTGCATTGTGTGTTTATAAAACTAACCTAAAAAGATAAAAATTATGGATAAACTCCCTTCGTTTTCATCTTTGTTAATGTCGGATTGATACAAAATCGATTTATTTCACTCAAGCAACTTTAGCTAGCGGCACCGTACGACACTTCACAGTCCGTCACTTCTCATCACTTGTGGTTTCCAGTCGTCTTCTGGTCCCCACTCTAACTGGAAACATGGAGACTAAAGTTGGGAGAAAGCAGCAGAGTCCTGTCTGGATTTATTTAAATATGACAGCGAGGAAGAGAAAAGATACGACAAAACTAAAATTAAAACTAAATCTAAGCATTTAGGAGAAAACGAAAACTAATAAAAACTAGCAAACCTGCTCTAAAAAACTAATTAAAACTAACTGAATTAGAAAAAAAAGTCAAAACTAAACAAAACTAAACTATAATGAAAATCCAAAAACTATTATAACTGCTGCGCCTCTGCCCCCCCCCCCCCCATACATAACTGTGTACAAACCAATCGGGTGTCAGAATGGTATATTTTTATACTTCACATCCACCCACAGTCAAATTCACTCTATCTGGATGGTGCGATTTATCTGGATTTTTTTTTTTTTATTGAACGATGATAAACCAGAATGAAATAGAAGTAACGAAGCTATTTTTAAAATGTAAGGGGTAGAAAGTACAGATAGTTGAGTGAAAATGTAAAATAATGACTCCTGTAAAGTATAGATTATAAAAATTTCCACTTAAATAAGGTAATGAAGTATTTGTATTTCATTACTTGACACCTCTGCTCAGATCCAGTCAAGTCCATGACATTCCCGTTGTTTGCTCACTTTATCTTGGTTTTTCCTGTTAGAGGTGTGTCTGTGTTTGTGTCTGTGTTTGTATCTGTGTCTGTGTTTGTGTCTGTGTTTGTGTCTGTGTTTGTATCTGTGTCTGTGTTTGTGTCTGTGTTTGTGTCTATGTTGATGTCAGTTTATGTTTGTGTCTGTGTTTGTGTTTGTGTCTGTGTTTGTGTCTGTGTTTGTAGTTTGTATCTGTGTCTGTGTTTGTGTCTGTGTTTGTATCTGTGTCCTGTGGTTTGTGTTTGTATCTGTGTCTGTGTTTGTAGCTGTTGTCTGTGTGTTGTGTCTGTGTTTGATCTGTGTCTGTGTTTTGTGTCTGTGTTTGTGTCTGTGTTTGTATCTGTGTTCTGTGTTTGTGTCTGTGTTTGTATCTGTGTCTGTGTTTGTGTCTGTGTTTGTATCTGTATCTGTGTCTGTGTTTGTGTCTGTGTTTGTGTCTGTGTTTGTGTCTGTGTTTGTGTTTGTATCTGTGTCTGTGTTTGTGTCTGTGTCTGTGTTTGTGTCTGTGTTTGTGTTGTATCTGTGTCTGTGTTTGTGTTGTGTCTGTATTGGTCTGTGTTGTGTGGTCTGTGTTGTGTTTGTATCTTGGTCTGTGTTTGTTGTGTCTGTGTTGTGTCTGTGTTTGTGTCTGTGTTCTGTGCAGTGTGTTTTCTATGCATACAGGTTCACGTTTGCGATGGCTTGACTGTGTCATTGAACAGGCTGGTGGGCTTTTAATGCCCGGCCGATGGCGCTGCACAGTAATCTGAATGAAGGCACAAAGTGACGGGCTGGGATTCGCCCGTAAAGCTTACGGTCACATGTTTCCCACCGTCGCAGCAGCCGGGGTTCGCATCGACCGCAGCTCGTCGTCTCTGGACCGTCCACCGAGCGAGGGGGGATAAAAAGATAGTGGACGTTAGCAGCGATACGCTAGCTCTAAGCAATTCACACCTGTCCTGCTTCCTGACGCTCCGTGGCTCCATATGTGTTTATAGTCATGGCCATAAGTATTTGGACAGCAACACAAATTTAGTGAGTATGATGTTCTAGGTCTTAACCCACAAAGACTTAAACAGCCAAAGGGAACCAAAAACCATCTACTGATGTTTAAGAACCCCTGAAGCAACTAAACCTATCACTGATGTAATAATTGGTGTAAAAATACAGTTACTTCATCTTTTCATGGTCATCAGATATGACCCATTGGACGCTCAGAGGCTCTGTAGCAGTGGCGGCTGCTCGTCTTTCAGAGGGGAAGCTCATTGTCGGCTTTATATTAAAAAAAATGGTCAAGTTATTCAAACATAAATTCGTCCCTCTGTTCCTTTTTAAGAAAATTGGCAGTTGACCTTATCGTACCAAGTAAACAAGAAAACGCTGAAACTCGTTAAATTGAAACAAGGAAGTACAATGAGTGTGTTTTATTTACAGAGCAAGAAATGAACAAGTAATTTCGTCGTGGTTTCTCTGATTTCACAGCAGAATGTGCGATGGTATTAAACTGAACTCTGTCAGTGAAGGAGTAGATCTCAAAATAGCTGTCAATCAAACGGGATTCAGCTTTTCAACTGATCCTCCAATCAGCACGTGTAATCCTGGTGTCCAGCCCGGCCGAGCTCCGCCCACAGCTCCATTCACCCCCAGAGACACCGGGCATCCGGGGGCGGGACAACATGGTGGCATTTATCCAATTACCATCCAGTTTTGAGGCAATGAAAAAAACTGTTCCACTCAGTCCCATCGAAGTGCATGGACGCTGAGCGTCTACGAGTAAATGCACTGAGCAGAGATCGAATGAGAAAACAGAGACACGGGAATGGAGGAGAAGTGAACAACATCAGTCTGATGATCTGTGATAAAGCTGATTCTGAACGAACTCGTCTGTGAGATGAACCTGTTCTAACACATTTGGAGTCAATGAAATGTCAACACAACCGAACAGATTTGACCATTTAATTTTTGTAATTTTAGGGGAAGCTGAGCTTCCACTGCAGTCTGTGAGAAATCGCCACTGGTGGACGTTAGCGATATGCTAGCTCTGAGCAATTCACACCTGTCTGCTTCCTGACACCCCCCCCGTACACACCCATTTGTACTCTTTGTATTCCTCACCCAATGAGAATCGATAAGGAATCGGATCGATAAACAAAATCGATAATGGAATCGGATTAAATTCGTGTCGATTCCCATCCCTACTTCTCGCTCTCCTTGTTTTGAGCTAAACTTAGTGTGTCGTCATATACAGCGACTGACAAAACTGATCATGACTGGACAGTTTCCTCGGTATTAAAAGCTGTTATAAGTAAAAAGAACAGAAGAAGAAATGAAGAAAAAATAGGATTGATTCACACATCTCACGGGTGAAGTGAAGACAAATGGCCGGTGGGAACAGATCGCGCCGTCTGCAGAAATGACAAGTGGATTCTCCCCCTCTGACACCAGGATCATTCCTCATGAATGTTAACAGCCCCCATTTCTTTTTTTTCATCTTCAGCGTCTGACGCAGCCCTCGCTCTGATCTAATCCGACACGACGAGGCTGTCGCCGGCGTTAAGCCACAGGTCCGGTCGTCATAACACCTCTGGCCCGCCAAGGTCAACCGCCGCCGAGGGAAACATCAGCGCTGAGGTCACGGCGTCCCGCATTAGTTCAACCGACTGAAGCCGAAGTGACGGAACCAGACGAGGTGGACGTCACACAAACCCACTCCACTCTGCAGAACGAGTGTCAGGGTGGTTAGTGTTGACACATGAGGGTTCATCCACATGGTACCGGCAGTAGATGTGGATCAGAGGTTCCATCCTGGAGGAGAACACAGGAGTTCCACAGGGATGAGGAGCCAGTGTTTGTGTTTTCATGTCATTTTTACATTTTTTCATTGTGAAACAGAGAAGAAGTTGACATTATTGATAGTTTTTTAGGTGATTATTTACTGGAAGATTCCATTTAACTTCAGATATTACAGCGTATTTTGTACATTAACTGTTTAATTATCCAGATTATTTATTTATTTTTCACCTGATTTTGCTTTTACTTCTAATTTATTAAGTACAATGTGTATTCTTCTATCTATCTATCTATCTATCTATCTATCTATCTATCTATCTATCTATCTATCTATCTATCTATCTATCTATCTATCTATCTATCTATCTTATCTATCTATCTATCTATCTATCTATTCCTGTTATCCATCCATCCAGTCATTCATTCATTCATTCATTCATTCATTCATTCAATCATTCATTCATCCTGTTATCCATCCATCCATCCATCCTGTTCTCCATCCATCCATCCATCCTGTTATCATCCATCCATCCATCCTGTTCTCCATCCATCCATCCATCCTGTTCTCCATCCATCCATCCATCCTGTTCTCCTTCCATCCACCCTAATGTCTTTGCCACCCCTGTCCGTCACCCTGCCTGGTGTCTCCACCCCATCCAGCAGAACAGAGGAGGAAGGTGAAGGTTAATGAAAGGTGTGCCTCTGCTCTTGTCTTGTGCCACCGTCCACAGATGGAGACGCTGATTACATCCTCCCTTTTCCTCTCGTCTCCGGGTCCTGGCTCCGTTCCTCCTCCCCCCGCCGAGCTCCACTTCCTCTGGATACGACTATCTTTATTTCTAAGCTACGGATGCCAACTGTAATCTACGAGTGTGGATCTTTTATATGTGATGAATATGGGACAGCTTCATATTCTGACCAGGGTCAGAATGTGTGACATAAAGTCTTCTATGTGAAAAAATGTCCTTAACCCATAAAGACCCAAACATCCATCACCGACCAGAACCATCTACTGATCTAAACTGTTTAACACCTGTTAAGACATTAATCCTATCAATACATGTAAATAATTGGTGTAAAATACAGTTCTTCATCTTTTCATGGTCATCAGATATGACCCATTTGGACGTTCAGAGGCTCTATAGTTACCGTGGAAACACTGTCATCTTCTACAACATCAATTCACCAGTAAAACACATGGAGTTGAATCAATGATAGCGGTTGTAGATGCTTGTTTTATGTTCTGTTAATGATAGTTTTGACTGGAAAAAGTCACTTTTTCTGCAGTTTTCTCTGTTTCTGATAAAAATAACCTTCAACTTAAATCTGAGCTTTAATGAACATCTACAATGATCAGTGAATTAAATACAGGAAAATATCTAATTTATACTGATAAAATGCAAAATACAGCATATAATATTGTAATAAATAGTGATAAATCAGGTTAAATATAGAGGAAATTTCATTTGGGAACTGACACAAAAGTAGTACTGGGTCTTTATGGGTTAAGATCATCAACAGAATACTAGAGGGGAGGTATTTTGTGCTAAAATGCTGTTTTGTAATGATAGTTTAAGTTGAGGTTTGGGAACAGCTGATGTAGGCGTCCATAGGGGGCAGTGTGGTGCCATTCACAGCATACAGTACCTGGACAAAAGGGATATGTGGACATGGCATTAAACATATTAATTAAGGCAAAAATGTGTCTGAAATAACTAATCTGTGTAAGTTATTATAGAGTATGTGGCCCTCAGGTCTAGGACTTTGTTCTTTTACACATATTTTCTGTACTTATTGATGACTACTTTCTGTACATACAGTCCTGTGTAAAAGTCTTCTGTCACCCTTTGTTGTTTTTTCATGGTTGAAATGAACATACACATTTATTTCTCACTTTCTTTTTTTCCCACATACAAACAGGAAAATACACGAAATCTGTGCACAGCCTCCAAAGACAGACAAAAAAAAAAAAACAGAATTAAATGGGTTGCAACGGTTAAAGTCGCTACTTAGTGTGACCCCTGACCCCATGAAAAAGACGCAGCTCAAAGAATTAGAAACATTTTAGAAAAAAACATCATGCAATCTGGGTTTTTAACCCATAAAGACCCAGAGCTACTTTTGTGGCAGTTCCAAAAATGAATTTTTCTCTCTATTTAGCCTTTCTTAAGTGATTTATCACCATTCACTATAATATTATCCTCTGCATTTTACATTATTTAAGTGAAAATTTGGTATGTTTCTACATTTAATTCACTGATCATGATGTTCATAAAAGCTCAGATTAAAGTTGAAGGTTGTTATATCAGAAACAGTCCTCTATATTTTGCATTTTTGCAGTGAAAATCAGGTATTTTCCTATATTTAACCTCCTCAGACCCAGCTATTGGTTTTCTGTCTGCATTTGTGGACAAGAGTTTCACAACTTTATACAAAAATAAAGAAAGAAAAGAAAACTGTCCACCGCCAAAGGACATTCCATAAAAATGTTAAAAACTGCATCTGAAAAACACTGTTGCATCATGATGTTTCCAATGTAGCCACTTATTTAATAAAAAACAACAAAAAAAGCTTGTACTTTGCTGACATTTCCTGGGTCTTAGGAGGTTAAACAGTTGATCGTGTAGATGTTCATAAAAGCTCTGATTAAAGTTGAGGATTATTATATCAGAAACAGAGAAAACACGACTTTTTCAGTCAAATCTCTCATTAACTGAACATAAACCCAGTGTGTCCATCCACTGTCGTTGATCCAACTCCATGGGTTTTACTGTGTGAATCAATGTTGTAGAAGATGACGGTGTTTCCACGTTAACTACGTAGCCTCTGAACGTCCGAACGGGTCATATCTGATGACCATGAAAGATGAAGAGCTGTATTTTACACCAATTATTTACATGTATTGATAGAATTAATGGATCAACAGGTATTAAACAGTTTAGATCAGTAGATGGTTTAGGTCGACGGAGGATGTTTGGGTCTTTATGGGTTAAACAAGATGAAAATGAGAGAAAGTTTAGTTACTTACAGTCTTAAGCTGCTTTTTAGGGTCAGAACATCAAACCAAATAGACAAAAACTCCACAAATGTATTTAGAACAATCAAGAACAATTACGATAAAATATAACATGACATGACAGTACACAAAATGAACCTCCTGACTAGGGATGGGAATTGAGAACCGGTTCTTTCTGAGAACTGTATCCCAGTAGCTCGATTCCTTGGAATCGTTTGCCTGCCTGCTTAACGATTCTGCTTATCGATTCCATCTTTGTTGGGCATGCGCGATGACGTCACGTGTACACTGCATTGTTTTGGTCAGAACGTAGCCAACATGGCGTTGAGGCAGAAACGGTCCAAACAGACCACACCAGGTCTAAACAGATGACACCAGGTCCAAACAGACCACACCAGGTCCAAACAGACCACACCAGGTCCAAACAGACCACACCAGGTCTAAACAGACCACACCAGGTCCAAACAGACCACACCAGGTCCAAACAGACCACACCAGGTCCAAACAGACCACACCAGGTCTAAACAGACCACACCAGGTCCAAACAGACCACACCAGGTCTAAACAGACCACACCAGGTCCAAACAGACCACACCAGGTCCAAACAGACCACACCAGGTCCAAACAGACCACACCAGGTCTAAACAGATGACACCAGGTCCAAACAGACCACACCAGTTCCACTGGAACACTGTTGAAGCTTCCATTTCTTCAAAAGGGTGGAATCCCTCCAATATGTTGAAACATTTGTCCACATGTGATTAATTTGATTCACTACTCAGCGACGCTTGTGAATCTAGCGGCAGAGTGAACACCAGGATGTCATCTGGGCCCAGTTCTGGTTCCGGTGCGAGTGACAAATGTCGTATCCCCGCAAGTTTCCGAAGGTAGGGGAAAGGAAATGAGGTGCACAACAACAGGAGACGAGCAGAGTCCAACCGGCAATAGAGGAATTAGTAAAGAGTCTTTAGTTTCACTTTCACGGTACCCCCCCCCCCCCCCCCCCCCCCCCCCCAACCGGGCCCAGCCTCATTTGTTACTATAATTGGTACATACTGTACATGTTATATTTTCTGTGCAGAGATGGAAATATAAAAGACAGTTAATGCAAACACACCCATTTGTACGCTTTTATTCCTTGATTCTTGAATGAGAATCGATAAGGAATCGGATTGTTAAGCAAAATCGATAATGGAATCGGAATCGTTAAATTCTTATCGATTCCCATCCCTACCCCTGACAGAAGAAAGGCTGGTTCTGTGCGCACACCATCGTGAATTTTACTTTCTTTGTGGGTTTCAGATGAGGGGATTCCAGGATAAAGTCTGGAAATCTGTTCCTCACACCTCCAGGAGCCTCAGCCTCCACACACTTGGCTCCGGTACGACACTTCCTTCCTTTCACTTCCACTGAGGACCATTCCCATGCAGCCCATCATTCCCAGTCTGAAGCAACAAACAGCACCTCAGCGTTCATCAGTGCACCTGTCGATGCCCGGAAAATGCCACCCGAGGGTAAAACGACACATTTTCAGGTTCTCCAACGGCAACTTTGGGAACATCCCAACCCACTAAACAACTTCCAACGGCTCCGACTGCTAAACTCATTACCAGATTAACTGATCGTAAGATTTGGAGGATTTTCAACTGGTTTTGGGAGGCAGAGTCGGGAATAATATGGCTTGAGCTTTGCAAACACATCACATATATACTGGGGCGCCATAAAGGGGGGGTGAACATGACAAATTCATGGGGCCCAACATTCCCGGGGGGCCCAGTGGATATAGGTTAGAAGTTGTGAAAATTTTGTGTGAGCTCCGGAGTAAAAGAGAAGCACAGAAGCCGGGAGTCAGATGTTCAAAGTTAAGTTTCACTTTTGGTTTCATGCCAGTCGCCCCCATGACAAATTTACAAATATTTTATTTTATGAAGGGCCCACAATGTTTACCTTTCATGGGGCCCACAATTGCTAGCGGCGCCTCGGCATACATAGATATTTACATGTACAGTACTGCGTAAAAGTACTAGTCTTTATTGTTGTTTTTGGGTTGAAATTAGCATCTTTATTTATTTATTTATTTATTTATTATTCTGTTTTCTCCAGAAACAACATGAAAATACAGGAAATATGTGCTCAAATTATCTACGGTGTTAACTAGGACTAAAAACTAAAATCAGGATGGATTTTAATGTAAACTATCAGTCGGTGAAAAACAGGTTTATTTTGACTGAGTTTGATGAAGAAAACTTGATAACATTATACAGATGAGGGTAAATAATAACTGACATTTATTCAGTTTGTGGAGATTCTCAGGGAGTTGGTTATTTATTTATTTAGTTTTAAACTTCTAGTGCATTTGGATTCATAAGTGTGTGCAAAACTTTTATTCCACCTTAAGCTTTGTTGTTTTTTCAGGTTTGAAATGAACACAACAATATATTTGTCATTCTTTTCTTCGCATGCAATAAAACAAAACAAAACAAAACAGGAAATATGTGTTAAATGAAACCTGATGGTCACTTTTTACAGTAGAGATGTTTTTAACCCAACCTACTAAACAACTTCCAGTGGCTCCGACTGTTAAACTCATTTCCAGATAAACTGATCGGAAGATTTGGAGGATTTTCAACTGAACTGAATTTATTTTTAATGACTGTTTTATTCCAAACAGTTGGGGCTGTGGGAGGTAGAGTCGGGAATAACGTGGCTCAAGTGGATCATTTGACTTCTGCAGATCTGCTGAAAGGCATTTACAGTGTGTGTGTGTGTGTGTGTGTGTGTGTGTGTGTGTGTGTGTGTGTGTGTGTGCTGTACCATAATGCTGACCTTATATCATGTCCAAGTGCATTGCCGTTTTTTCCACCTATGCCTGCTGCCTCACCAGATTTCCACTTTCACAAAGGCAGTGAGCGCCGTCCGTCCCAGTCGTGGCGTGAACACACACATTTCCTGACTCGTGTTCCCGTGAGATCCTGACTGTTTGCCAGACAGGAAATGCATACATTGTCCCTCCCCGCCGCCGTCCTCCCGCTGGGACGCAGCACCTGTCCCCGCGCCCCTGACCATGTCGGACGATGAGTCTTTGTGGGACAGGATGGGGCGGGTGTCCTGCCCCGGTGCTCATGGGTAATCGCCAGCGGGACAGGAGACTTTAATGTGCGAGCTCGGTGGAACTCAGCAGGTTTGTTTTCTGAAGGAAGACTCGACTCCAGCTGAGAACCTGCTTTGTCTGCATTTTCACTGTTTTTCTTTCAGGGTTTTTTTTTTTCCCATTTATGTTTCTTTTCTTTTTTTTTTTTTTTTTCATTTCCTTTTTCTGACTGTTCCTGCTGCAGTGCAGTGGGTGAACATGAAGAGATAACAGACAGTTTCCAAACTCTTCTCTTACTCTGGCAGGTTTTTGTCGACAGTTATTGTCTCTGACTTTAACCCATAAAGACCCACAGCTACTTTTGTGGCAGTTCCCAAATGAATTTAAGTGATTTATCATTATTTATTATAATATTATCCTCTGTAATTTGCATTTTTTTGTGTGAAAATAATAATTTTTCCTATATTGAAGTAACTGATCATACGGATGTTCATTAAAGCTCTGATTCAAGTTGATGGTTATGTCAGAAATACAGAAAACTGGAGGAAAAAAAAGACTTTTCCAGCAAATATATCATTAACTGAACATAAAAACAAGTGTCTCCATCCACTGTCATTGATCCAACTCCATGGGTTTTACTGGTGAATCAATGTTGTAGAAGATGATGGTGTTTCCATGGAAACTTTGAAGACTCTGAACGTCCAAATGGGTCATATCTGATGACCATGAAAAGATGACAAACTGTATTTTACACAGATTATTGAGTTAAGTTGATGGTTTTTATATCAGAAACAGAGAAAACTGAAGAAAAAGTGACTCCAATAACTGAACGTAAAAACAGAACTACTTTTGTGTCAGTTCCAAAAATGAATTTTCATCTAAATTAACTTTTCTCATGTGATTTATCATTACTGATTATAATATTATCCTCTGTAATTTGCATTTTTTTGTGTGAAAATAATAATTTTTCCTATATTGAAGTTACTGATCATACAGATGTTCATTAAAGCTCTGATTAAAGTTGATAGTTCTTATATCAGAAGAAGAGAAAACTGAAGAAAAACTGACTTTTCCAGCAAATATACACTGTAAAAAAAACCCAAAAACATAAAAAAAACGATATTCCGGCAGTAGGACAAAATACTGTTAAATAATGGAAAATAACCATCTCATAAAAATACGGTAATTTTCCATAATTAAAATACAGTTTTTTTGCCCTAACTTTACATGAGATTTTGCATATTTTTTGACTTTTTAATGTTTAATAAAGAAGATTTACATGTATTAAAACAATCAAATTACTTATAAATATATATAAATCATTTTCAATGAGACTCAGTTGTACAATCCACTGATAAAAACTGTATTTGGACAGTTTATCAGTGCTTATACATGTTATACATTCACAAAAATACATTTATTCAACATTTTTGTTGTGAAACCTCCTGTAATTACACAAGATATTTGTCAATTAACAAACAAGTCTGGTTCAACTTACAGAACAAATACTTCTTTTACAGTTAATTGTCAGTAATTTTATCTTGTTTTATATATTTTTTTACTGTATTAAACTTTAAATTAACAGTTTAATCTCATAAATAGAAAACAAATATTTGTGAAATTATGACACATTTGCAAATGTATTTTAACTGTATTTTTCTGTGAAAAAACAAAAAAATTCTTTAAAAAAAATGGAAATTTTTTGGTTATTCACAGTTACAGTTTTTTCATGTTATTTTACATTTGACATGTAAAATCCCAGTCTATTTTTGTGATTTCATTGATATTTTCCTGTATCTTAAAAATACAGGAAAAATCTGTAAAATAAACAGTGAAAATTCTGTTAAATTACAGATTTTTTTTTTTTTTTTCAGTGTATCAATAATAATATCGTAAAAACAGAGCTACTTTTGTGGCAGTTCCAAAAATGAATTTTTCTCTTTATTTAGCTTTTCTTAAGTGATTTATCACCATTCATTCTAATATTATCCTCTGCGTTTTGCATTATTTAAGTGAAAATCAGGTATTTTCCTACATTTAATTCACTGATCATGATGTTCATAAAAGCTCAGATTAAAGTGGAGGATTATTAGGATTATATAGATCAGTAAATGCGTTTAATTACTAGTGGCTGTTTGGGTCTTCATGGGTTAATGTCATCAAACCCACTCAAACTATCGCCGTCCTCTGAGTGAGAACCTGTCAGGACAGTAAAAAACAGGATGAACTGAACAAATGGAAACCAGCCAGGAAACGTCATTTGCAGCATATACTGCCGAGCGACGCGGCGAGCTCTTCATTTCCTGATTCTCCCCCTGGCCCGGCTCCTCTTCAAGCCATCTATTATCATTATGAATCTATTCGCCTCGACATCATTATCCCAGATCTGTCTGTATCACACATTTAATCTTTATTAGACGGTAATGACAGGTGGGTTCAGGGTTTTACGCAGCGCTGTGGGATTCATGTTCAGGAGACGCAAACTCAGGGAAAAACTGCAGGAGTCCAAGCAACAAGGTATTTATTAGCAGCCGGCGGGAAAAGAACAATCAATAGGCCCCATCATGTTGGAGTGGCTATGGAAATGTGATGGGCAGCCGGCTCTGGCTCTGTGTCTGCAGTCCAGTACTGGACTAGAACCTGGGATCGATACAAACAGAAAAGATGGCATGACTCCGGGTAGAAGCTAAGCTCACTGATGTGGCCTTCTGGTCTGAGGTTGTGGATACAGACGGAGGTTCAGGACCTCAGTGGAAGTCCACGTCAGGTTCAAACATCTGAGGCTTATCATACTTAACACACAATTAACCTGTCGGGGTTATTTCACCTGCATAAAACAGCTGGAGGAGATTAACACTGATGGAATGTCTGCAGGGGAAACAGACACTAGGGATGCACCGATGCCGATACCAGTATCAGGTATCAGTCCGATACTCAACATATGTACTTGCCTCTGAACGTCCACATGGGTCATATCTGATGACCGTGAAAGGACGACAAACTGTATTTTACACCACTTATTGACATGTATTGATAGGATTAGTGGATCAGCAGGTGTTGAACAGTTTAGATCAGCAGATGGTTTTGGTCGGAGGTGGATGTTTGGGTCTTTATGGGTTAAACCAGGGGTGTCAAACATGCGGCCCAGGGGCCAAATGCAGCCCGCCAAAGGGTCCAGTACGGCCCCTGGGATGTTTTTCCCAAGTGCAAAAATTCCACAGTCTTGAATTGAATTAAGCAAAAAAAAAAAAAATTAGCTTGAATAAGGAAAAAATCTTGAATTGAAAAACAATCTTCAACTAAGTAAAAAAAAAAAAAAATCTCAAATTAAGCCAAAAAAAAATCTTGAATTAAGCCAAAAAAATCTCAAATTTAGCAAAAAAATCTTGAATTAAGCCAAAAAAAGTCTTCAAATAAGTAAAAAAAATCTTGAATTAAGCAAAAAAAAAACCCAAAAAACAAAACAAAACTAGAATAAACAAGTAAAAAATTTTTCTTTGTTTTAGTGCAAAAAATAACATTAAATTATGAAAATATTTACATTTATAAACTATCCTGTAACAATAAAATGTGAATAACCTGAAAAAATATGAACAACATGAAATGTCTGTAGAAAATTCAGCCCAATTTGAACTCTTTTTCTGCCTGTTCCTCAGTGTTTAGTGTCTTTGAAGATCTGATCCATAATGCACATGGACAAATGAGAGGGTGAGGAATAATATTGTTAAAATCGCACAAAGTTTTCTTACGTTTTTAAATTTAAATTTCAGTTTTTTCAGGGTTTTTTTTTTTTTTTTTTTGGATAATTTATAAAAGTAAGTATTTTCATAATTTAATGTTTTTTTTTTACACTAAAACAAAGACAAAAATTTGGAGTTGTCATTATTTATAGGTTATTATGTTATTATTGGCCGATGATTCAAATCAGTGTCAGATGGAAATGTTAAAGCCAGGACATGCATAATGTTGGAAACAGTAAAAGAGCCCAGCCCTGACACCTGTGAATGACAGAATCCGACTGAATGTGTGTTGGGTTGGAGTACAGCTGCATACAGGCTCAATTAGTCAACCTCTGGCTGCACATGATGGCAGAATAATCGCTGCTGCTGTGGCATACATCAGCGTCTCAGAGAGGAATTAATGGCTTTGCTCTGCGCAGCGTCAAAGTTGCAATTTCTGGCATAAAAACCTGGACTCCAACTGTAATAAACAGGAAGCATTGTTTAACCCTTTAAAGACTGCCCTCATAATAATAATAATAATAATAATAATAATAATAATAATAATAATAATAATAATAATAACAATAATAATACATCACATATAGAGCTTTTTTGGACACTCAAAGACGCTTCACAAACAAATCAAAAGAATGCATGTCTTTTATGCTTTTATGTGATAGGTGGAAATAATATTTTGTCTTTTAATTCTACTTTCTTTTTAATCTAACTTATTCTATGCATTTATTTATTTATTTATTGTTGATGTGGTATGACTTTTTACGGATCCATCCATCCATCCATTCATCATGTTATCTATCTATCTATCTATCTATCTATCTATCTATCTATCTATCTATCTATCTATCTATCTATCTATCTATCTATCTATCTATCTATCTATCTATCTATCTATCTATCTATCTATCTATCTATCTATCTATCTATCCCTCCCCACATTATGGCTTCATATTTTTTTGGTATTTACAGGTGTTTTTCTTTCCACTTGTAATACAGTCCTATATTGCTGCTGTGAAGTGTTATATAGTGTTGGAAAGCTCAGGATCTCAGCTTTCCGATGCCATTTGAATTTTGTTGATAGCATAAACAGTTCAGGAGTTACAGTAATTTGAATACTGTAAAGTATAAATGCAGCGCTGGTGAGATGACGGTAGTTAAAGGGTTAATGAGACCGTGTATGAAAGCAGTTTCCAGCTCCTGTTTCACCTCTAAACTTTCAGACTTTTCCAGAAACCTGCAGGACCAGGGTTTGTCGAAGCATTTTATGGAGACTGTAAACATCCAGGCCAGAGCTCTGGGTGGGTCTGATGTCTTGTCTTATGAGCAAATGATTTAACCACGACTCTCGCCGCTGAACCTCGGCTCCGTTAATGTGGGTCGAACGCTGGATGGATGAATCAACCCGGGGAGCGGCGGCGTGTTTTCATAGCGTGATATACATCTACTGCAGACTGTTAAGTAGATTACGCTTTTGCACACTGCATGGGACGTTAAATCCACAGCTGTCTTTGCCAATTTAGAAATGATTTTAATGCAGTGCGATGCAGAGAGATGGAATAGATAGCAGTAAAGAAAAAAGAAAAAAAAAACAGTCTGCCTGGCACTCTGGGAATGATGGATTCAACAACATCAGAGGTTTTCTCACTGCTTCCACTAGTGCCTGTGCATGTTACAACATCTGTCCAATCATATTTCACTATCATGTGTTGCATTTTGAGCATCAGACGTCTCATTTCTCAGCATTCTAGTGAATTGTATTGAGTGTGTTGTGTGTCTGCTTATGTAAAAAAAAGACTTAAAGAACTTCTCATCAGTGTTGGTCCATCATTTCCAGTGAGGCCTTGTCTTCTGACTTAACCCTTTATCGGGCAAGTGACTATTTTTGGTAATTTCCACGCACATTACAAGACAGTAGTTGCTGTTCCATTGGACAACTGTGCAAAACTTTACCGATATTTACTAAATGTCGAAAAAACAGACATGTGTAATGTCGGTTTTTCAATTAAATCACAAATGCGATGATTTGTTTATTTATTATCGCAATATGACACGAGAAGTCATTCCATAAACATGGCGACAAATGTAAATATCGTGTTGATTTACAGATATGTTCATGAATATTATATATTACCCCTCTATCTGGTACCAAATTAAAAAATGATTCTGTTTCCTGGTGTGTCCACACATACCGCGACATGTTTCTTTTAAAACTCTTCTTTTTCGCTTCGCTTCGCTTCGTTTTTTTTTTTTTTTTTTTTAAATCAGGTGACTTGAGTTTTGGAAAAAGGTCTTTCCATTGCAGTTATGTGCAATATACCAATTGCGCTAGGCCCAAAAAACCACCTCTTGCCAGCACAAGAACTTTAAATCGACACACATGGAATATGTTGCTACAAGAATTGAAACTGACTGAATAGATCTCCTTGAATGCTTCTAAATCCAAACTCAAATTGTTACAGACTAACTCAGTGACTTGCTCTTGTTTTTCATAGTTTGACTTGTCCTGTAAATTACTGTATGTTGTAACTGTGTGTTGTATTTCCTGTGGCTCATGGGCAGAAGTCCGTTGGAAAAGAGGTTCTTAACCTCAATTGGATCTTTTTTCCCGGTGAAATAAAGGTTTAATAAATAAAATAAAAAATATATATGTTTCACTATCACTAAAAATTGATTAGTAATGCCTTACGCCACGTTTCCACTACGTGGAACCGGCTCAACTCGACTCAACTCGACTCTGGTATCAGGTCCTATTCCTGGAGACTGTTTCCATTACAGGACACTACTGACTTTACAGTACCTGGACGTCATAGCGATGTGGTGGATTACTTCCGTGTCGTCTGCTCAGAAAGTTGCTGATAAAGTTGCTCGTTGCGTGTTGTCTCTGTCAAGCTGATGCTGAATTTTTACGTTGGCCACCAAAGACTGAATCTCCTCGACCGACCATGGTGTAGTTTTTCAGGCTGTCATCATGTGGATTCACCTACTGCTATATTTACTGTCCACTGCATCTGTTTTTTGTAAAACAGCAGGTCACAGAGAAAACTGTCTGACCAGTCAGTGGTCTGCAGTGTTTATACGTCATGTTTTAGTATCTGGTCCCTCGTCTTGGAACCTCAGGGGAGGTGACACCAAAGAACTAGTACCAGGTCCTTTTTCGTAATGGAAACGCAAAAAGGCCGAGTCAAGTCGAGCCGGTACCACGTAGTGGAAACACGGCATTACACTACTGCCTCACAGCATAAAGTAATCTGTTACTCTAATGCAGGGGTGTCAAACTCATTTTAGTTCAGTTCCACATTCAGCCCAATATGATCTGAAGTGGGCCGGACCAGTCAAATAATAACAGTGAAAAAAGTAAAATTAAATTGTGATAATATTTACATTTACAAAAATCTGAATAACTGGAAACGTCTTAAGAAAAACAAAAGCAATTTTAACAATATTCTGCCTCAGATCAGTTTATCATTTACACATGTGTATTACAACTAACATTACTATTACAAATGCATAAAATGTTTAATAACAGGCAGAATATTGGTAAAATTGCATTTACTTATCTTACGACATTTCAGGTTATTCACATTTTTTGTAAAATAACAGTTGTTTAATATAAACATTTTCATGTAATTTTACTTTTTTAAACTAAAACAAAGAGAAAAATTGCTGTTTTCATTGTTCATAGGTTTAATTTGATAGCATTTTACTGGTCTGACCTACGTGATATCTAATTGGTCTGTATGTGGAATCTGAATTAAAATGATTTTGACATCCTCAACTGTTAATATCCTCAGTGTAATTTTTTTATTTCACAAATCCATCCTTTGAGCCGGACTGGACCCTTTGGCAGGCCGGATTTGGCCCCCGGGCCGCATGTTTGACACCTGTGTCCTAATGCAGGGGTGTCAAACTCATTTTACCTCAGGGGCCATATTCAGCTAAATTTGATCTGCAGTGGGCTGAACCAGTAAAATAATAACATAATGATATATAAATAATGTCAGCTCCAAACTTTTCTCTATGTTTGATTTAAAAGTAAATTTATATTATGAAAAGCTTTAAACTATCCTTTCAAACAATGTGAATAACACCAGCAAACTGAAAAAATAAGTGTAATTTTAACAATATTCTGCCTCAGTTTATCATTTACACATGTACACTACCAGTCCAAAGTTTGGACTCACCTGGTTTTTCTTTATTGTCATGACTATTTACATTGTAGATTCTCACTGAAGGCATCAAAACTATGACTGAACACATGGAATTATGTAGTTAAAAAAAGTCTGACATAACTCAGCATGTTTTATATTTTAGATTATCAAAACAGCCCCATTTTGCTTTTATTACGGTTTTGTACATTCTTGGCATTCTCTCAATGACCTTCATGAGGAAGTCACCTGAAATGTTTTCCAAAAGTTTTGAAGGAGTTCCCAGTGATGCTGAGCACTTGTTGGCCATCTGCGGTCCATCTCATGTCATTTAAATGAGAAGGTGAGTCCAAACTTTTGACTGGTAGTGTACATTACAACTTACAGATCATAGTGGATCTACAGATACACAAAACATTTAGTAACAGGCAGAATATTGTTAAAATTGTACTTACTTCTCTTAAGACATTTCAGGTTGTTCATATTTGTTCAGGTTATTCACATATTTTGCAAAATTATACTTTGTTTTAGTGTAAATACATGAAAATATTTACATTAACAAAGAGAAAAATTTGGAGTTGTCATTATTTCTATGTTATTATGATCATACTTTACTGAATCCTGCCCACTTGAGATTGAATTGGTCTGAATGTGGAACCTGAGCTAAAAGGATTGGTATTAATTTAGTGTAATTTTTGTATTTCGCAAATCCATCCTTTGGGCCAGATTGGACCCTTTGGTGGACCAGATGTGGCCCCTGGGCCGCATGTTTGACACCTGTGCTCTAATGTAATACTTTTGTAACGCGTTACTTCCAACAGTGTTCATGCTGCAGTGGAAATGTCACCACTGAGGAAAAGAGCTGACAGACAGAAGTCACTGAAGGAAGAAAGAAGGGAAGTTCCCCTCTCATCTGGTTCTGGCAGTGGAAGAGTGAGTCATCCTGTGGAACGCCACGAAGCCAAATGACTTTCCCTTTCCCTTTCCCGTCCTGCTCCGAGGGTCAGCCGAGGTAGACCCCCGTTCAGGACGAGTCAGGTGCACGGGCCTAGAGACGCAACCCACGGTCGATGAGGAAGAAGTGGCGTTATTTCGTTTTTTTACCAACTGGGAGGTCATTTCAGGACTGGGGAAGAGGCCAGAGGAGGCGGCGGCGGCAGCTTTCATGAGTGCATGAACTCCTCGCTCTACAATTGCCTGTGGAGAGCCTCCAGTCTGGCGGTGAAACATGAGAGAGACTGAGTTCCCTGGGGCTCAGAAAATTACAGAGTGCAGCTCAGCTCAGTCACCTACCGAAGAGAGAAATAGAAGACGAGGGAAAAAATACAGGACAAGTGAAATGAGAGTTGGTGAAATCTAACTCTCAGCAGCTCCTGAATGAACCCAACTGTAAAGCAAACAAGACCATCACAGATTACAGACCCTCACCCCGCAACGATGAATAAATAATGGAGCATCTTCTGAATCAACAGGTCAAGGACACCAGCAACACGTCATATAGAACAATTTAATTTAACTCCACAACAACTTTATCTCATCTCTTTGACCCATTATATTCTGCACTCATTAAAATACTCTGAAAGTCAAAATGTCAACCTGAGTCCAATAACAACTGGACATCGTCATCCCCCTCCTCATCATTATTCCTGATGGCAGAGTGGGTTGCCATGACAACAGTCTCCCTCTATAAAACATCCTAGCAGAGACTTACTAAAAACTAGAAAAACACTCGGAGAGCGCAGACCTCCGCCAGGGCAAATTTCATGAAAATTTCATGAAAATCCATCCATAACTTCTTGAGTTATCTTACAAACAAACAAACAAACAAACAAACAAACAAACAAACAAACAAACAAACAAACAAACACGCACACATGCACGCACGCACACAAACACACAAAGTAAAGTGATCACAATACCTCCTGGCGGAGGGAATTATGAAAATATTAACATTTACAAACTATCCTTTAACAATAAAAAGTGAATAACCTGAACAAATATGAACAACCTGAAATGTCTAAAGAAAAGCACTAATTAAGCAATAATTTTAACAGCTTTCTGCCTGTTACTGAGTGTTTGGTGTTTTTCTAGATCCGATCCATACTGCACATGTAGAAATGATAAGTTGAGGCAGAATATTGTTAAAATTGCACTTATTTTTCTTAAGAAATTTCAGTTTTTTCAGGTTATTCACATCTTTTTTGTTTGGATAGTTTATAAAAGTAAGTATTTTCATAATTTAATGGGGTTTTTTGCACTAAAACAAATACAAAAATTTGGAGTTGTCATTTTTTACAGGTTATTATGTTATTTTACTGGTCTGGGCCACTGGAGATCAAATTGGGCTGAATGTGGCCCCTAAAGAAAATGAGTTTGAGAGCCCTGATCTATACATTTTCATCTCAGGTCTAATAGATGGTTTGTTGTCTGCCATGTTGGACTTTGGTTGATCTGTGGAATATCTTGATCCCCTGTAAAGTAGGACTTTCAGAGCGTATTTAGTAATATACTTTTTTTTTTTTTCCTGAATGACATTTCCACTGTAGTCATGGTTAATAAGTTACAATAACAAGAGGAGCTTGATGAAGCCTATGGTTCCACTGAGTCATTAAACTGTGTCCAAATATGGTCACTTCCAGCTCCGACAGTCCAACACGGTGACAGTCGAGGGAGCTATTAGTGTCAAAACAGCAGTTTGGAAACCAAAGGGTGACATCACAGTTCCTCTGCCCAATAATTATACAGTACACAGTCTGTGATCAGGACGCTGGGACTTTCCTGTTGGTCAGTCACATTTCCAAACGTGAAAGATCTCAAATGGAAACAGCAGGTTTTTGCTCTGACTTAAAGGTATGGTCTTGATCTTGATCAAAGTTGAAAGTGAAAACATTCCTTGGTTTGGACTTTTTGACTAATTGGCAAAACATACACTGAAAAAAATCTAAATCTTACCAAGTGTATTTTTCTCATTTCTAGTCCAAATATCTCATCACACTTAAAATAAGACAGAATCACCTAAAGAGGAACTTTTCAATGAGATATGAGAACTTATTTTTAGACAATAGATCTGGAAAATCTTATTTCAAGAAATCTTACCAAGATAATTTCACTTGTTCCATTGGCAGATTTTTTTTTTTTTTTGTTGCTTAATTCAGCAAAAAAAACCAAAAAAAAAAAATCTGCCACAGATTTAGATTTTTGTTACAAATGTGGTAAAGCATTGGTTGCTCGTGTTGCACATTATCAGAGCTCATTTCTAGATCATTTGTACTCAAAATAAGTCGCAAAGGGAAGACATATGTTCTAAAAACCAGGCTGACATTCTTGAAGTTATTTTCTCTATCAGCACTTAACACTAAAAAAACCCCAGATTGATATCCCCAAAATAAGTACATTTTCCTCCTTGAAAATCATTATTTGCACTGTGTAGATACAACTGAAGCAAAACTAACCAGACCTAAAGAACACTTTTCAAATTGTCAGGTGGGAAAATGGCCTTAGTTACCTCCTGGTTTTGCGGATAAAGCAGCATTAATGAGTGTTAACATGTCTGTGCGCTAAGTAATAACTGGGTTAAATGACCACTGGGCTGATGCAGATCTGGAGTTGGTCCCTGAGCTCCTTCAGTGGCAGTTCACTGCTCCTAATGTGTGCTAAATGCTAAAGTTAACTGTAGGGATGCACCGATACCACTTTTTTTCAGACCGAGTATGAGTACTTACATTTGAGTACTTGCCGATACCGAGTACAGATACAAGTACTTAATAATCCCATTCCAGTTCTTAGTTCCGTTTGTAAATGTGCTTTATTGTCGTTGTCATTAGTCTGACTGGAACAAAGTGCTGCTACTGACGTTTAATGTGTTGGAATGAGCGTTTGTCAATTAATCCACCAGTGGGCGCCGCTCTGAATTAACCATACTGGACAAATACCACGAAGAAGAGGAAAGTTTAATGAGAAGAAGAAGAAGAAAGTCAGTAAAAACAAACATGGAGACGACAGAGGGAACACTAATGTGATACTAATATTGTAGCATTTTCGCTACAAAGGTTTAAAAGCTTAGCTTCAGCAGGAAGAGAAAAGAGAAATGAGACAGAAGTTTCGTCTTCACTTCTGTTGGCGGCGGTCCGCACCGCTCCGTACACCTGCTGGTATTCTCATTCTGTTTACGCATCCATGAGCACCTGGTAAACGGATGGAAAGTACACAGAGGACGGACAGAACGCTGCGTCTGTATCTGTCTGTGTCTTTAACGTTACTGTCAGACAGCGTTACTTTAATCACCGTCATTTATTTTGATAAATCTCCACACTCTTCACACTCCACACACATTATTCCACCGCCGCGTACCTGCTGCACTGAACTGTGAATGTCACACGGCCGTAAGTGGTATCGGTGCATTTGTATCAGATGTCTTTTACGAGTACGAGTACGAGTACACACACTGAGTATCGGAGCCGATGCCGATACTCGTATCGGTATCGGAGCATCCCTAGTTAAATGCCAATGCTAGGTACTGTGGTAAAATGCAGAGACTGAGGGCTTTCCTCAAAATGCGTTCTCGTCTGTTCTTCTGTTCTCATAAAATGTCATCAGTCGCAGCCCAAGTACTGTTCCAGTTGCAAGTTCGCATAAACCAAGAACGCATGGAATACCCGGATGTTGTTCTCGTCAGCTAGCTTAAACCAAGGATGCACTGGTTGGTGACTTGTGTAGACTTGGGTGGGAAATAATTCCCAAGATGCAGTTGGTGCCGGCTCGACCGGGACCCAGGCGGCTGTGCCCGGCTGAGGGGTGACATGTGTTACAGTTTTGAAAAATACACAAAATGTATAAATGACATGTAAATACCAGTACAAATGTACTGAAATCATTGTGGTGATTTGAGGGAAATACATTAGGGAGGAAAGTTCACAAGTACGCAGCTGTTCCGATTACAGATAGACTTGCGTTCTTAGGAAGTATGTTGTCCGGAACCATTTTTACCAAGACCGGACTCTGCATTCTTGGTATTGAGAAACGGCCTGAATTTTCGTAGACTAATTTTCAATAAATTTACGTTAATCTTTACAATAACATTAAGACGATACATGCATGTGCAACTTCCTGCCATAGTTTATATTTTAAAAACAATGTGATCATGTAAATTATGCAGTAAATAAAAGCTCTATGAGGTGACCTGAGTCTGAAAACTGCAGCGTACAGTCAAAATTTTCTGGACAAATTCTGCCTCAAGCAGAGAAAACATTAACTTTTCTAAATAATAGGTGGAAAAGGTTCTTGCTTATCTTGTTTTTTGTGTTTCTGCTGTTTCATCACTACCAGAACTGCAATAAAAAAAGGAAAAATCCAGATGGACAGTAGTTGCTATGGAAACAATATTGATGCATTAATGTAAACTGATGGGATTTCATTGTGGTACAGGGGGGCGGACGGCCAGTAGATGCAAGTTTTCAACTCATCTTATGAATCTTTGGTCTGAAAAGCTCTTCAACAAGTCACTTAACACATAAAGACCCAAACCATCTACTGAACTATAATGTCTAATACCTGTTGATCCACTAATCCGATCAATACATGTAAATAATTGGCATAAAATACAGTTCTTCATCTTTTCATGGTCAGCAGATATGAGCCATTTGGACGTTCAGAGGCTCAGTAGTTACCGTGGAAACACCAGCATCTTCTACAACACTGATTCACCAGTAAAACCCATGGAGTTGGATCAATGACAGTGGACGGACACACTGGGTTTATGTTCAGTTAATGAGAGATTTTACCGAAAAAGTCCATTTTTTTTTTTTTTTTTTCTGTTTTTGAAATAAACCCAACATTAATCTAAGCTTTTATGAACATCTTCATGATCAGTGAATTACATATAGGAAAATACATGATTTATGCTGATAAAGTAGAAAATGCAGAGGATAATATTATAAATAAATGATGATAACTCATTTAAAAAAGGTGAGATATTTACTAAATGTCAAAAAGACAGAAGTGCGTAATGTCGGTTTTTCCATTAAATCACAAATGCAATGATTTGTTTATTTATTATCGCGAGATAAGACAAGAAGTCATTCCATAAACATGGCAATAAACGTAAATATGTTGATTTACAGATATATTAATTATTATCATATATTACCTCACTATCTCGTACTAAATTAAAAAATGATTGGGTTTCCTGGGGTGTCCACACATACCGCGCCATGTTTCTTTTAAAACACTTCTTCGCTTGTTGTAACATCCGTCAACATTCATTTTTTTTTTTTATTCATGTGACTCTAGTTGCAGAAAAAGGTCTTTCCATTGCAGTTTTGTGTGATATACCAATTTTGCTACACCTGAAAAACCAACTCTTGCCAGCGCAAAAACTCTTAATTGAAAACCGAGAGTTTTGGTGAAATTGTCATTTTTCCATTAGATAAATTTTAATGTGCAAGTTATATTCACGCAATTTGGGGGTCAATGGAAAAGTGACTACTGATAGATACGCTTCTGGACCACTGCACTTGTTTTTAGCTTTTCTATTTGTTATACGTCATTGTGATCGACTCTGCTGTCCATCCTGTTTGTTTGTTTGTTGTATATCTGAACATACAACCTGTGCTGCTACTCATTCTGTTTGTGTGCTGCCTCTTGGTCAGGTTGTTATTGTAAATGAGCATCAGTTCTCAACTAACTTACCTGGTTACATAAAGGTTAAATAAATAAATATACTAAAGACGAGGGGAATTTCGTCTTTTCCCTGATGTTTTATTGGAAAATATGAATTTGTAAATCCTCCAGATGATGTCAGGTTATTTGAAGAAGAAAATAATTCATTGCAGGCTTAAGTTCTTCAAATAATATTTATTACATCCTAAAATACTATATTTTCTCATTTGTGAAGCGCCACACAGCCAAGGTGATGTCACTTCAGATGAGGAACCCAAACAGACAAACTGATTTATTTTCTTTACCTTCAAAACTCAATCAAACACAATGTGGTTTTAAGATTTAGCTTCAGTCTGGTGTATTCAA
The DNA here is from genome assembly GCF_902148855.1 of Sphaeramia orbicularis. NCBI lineage: Eukaryota > Metazoa > Chordata > Actinopteri > Kurtiformes > Apogonidae > Sphaeramia > Sphaeramia orbicularis. The sequence goes on along the minus strand of NC_043976.1, from coordinate 40,514,293 downwards.
GGCTAGACTGAGACAATATCCAACTTCCAAAGGCCAAGTTGGATATAGATGTTATGAATAGCTCGACCAAAAGAAGAAATATTAACCCATAAAAACCCAGAGCTAGTTTTGTTCCAGTTTCCATATGGTTTTTTCCTCTAAATTTAAGCATTCTGAAGTGATTTATAAGCATTTATTGTAATATTACCCGCTGTGTTTTGCATTGTTTCAGTAAAAATCATGTATTTTCCTATATTTAATTTCCTGATCGTGTAGATCTTCATTAAAGCTCCGCTTAAAGTTGAGGGTTATTATATCAGAAACACAGGAAACTGAAGAAAAAGTGACTTTTTCAGTCAAATCTCTCATTAACTGAACATAAATCCAGTGTGTCCATCCACTGTCATTGATCCAACTCCATGGGTTTTACTGGTGAATCAATGTTATAGAAGATGACGGTGTTTCCATGGTAACTACAGAGCCTCTGAACGTCCACATGGGTCATATCTGCTGACCATGAAAAGATGACAAACTGTATTTTACACCAATTATTTACATGTATTGATAGAATTAATAGATCAACAGGTATTGAACAGTTTAGATCAGTAGATGGTTTTGGTCGATGGTGGATGTTCTGGTCTTTAACCCTTTATGGGGCAAATTACTATTTTTGGTCATTTCCACACATATTAAACATGGGGCCCATCCCATGCCTCATCACTGAAGATGACATATGTGTTGTTTGTGGAAGATTTAGTGAATTTATACTAGAAAAAATGTAAATCTTACTAAGTGTATTTTTCTCATTTCTAGTCCAAATATCTCATCACACTTAAAATAAGACAGAAACACCTACAGAGGAACCGTTCAGTGAGATACAAGAACTTACTTTAGACAACAGATCTGGAAAATCCTATTTCAAGAAATCTTACCAAGAAGATTTTCACTTGTTCCATTGACAGATTTTTTGCTTGAATTCAGCAAAAAAAAAAAAAAAATCTTGAATCAAGCAAAAAATCTTCCAATGGAACAAGTGAAAATGATCTTGGTAAGATTTCTTGAAATAAGATTTTCCAGATCTATTGTCTAAAAATCTGTTCTTATATCTCACTGAAAAGTTACTCTTTTATGTCTTCTTCTAAGTGTGATGAGATATTTTGACTAGAAATGAGAAAAATACACTTCGTGAGATCTTGATTTTTTCCAGTGTACGACATGAAAAATGTGGATCATACGTCTAAAATTTCCATGTATTGAAAGGATTAATGGATCAACAGGTATTAAAGGGTTTAGATCAGTAGATCCTTCTGGTCACTGGTGGATGTTTGGGACTTCATGGGTTAAAAAAGGAGGCAAAACTAATAAATGCCAGACGTAGACTTTCATGTCATCTGTTGAAAACAACCCATTCGCAGTTTGTCTTGAAATATTTTCATTTCATGTCTGGTTGAGAGTTTTGCTGCTGTTCGTTCTCAGAGAGAGGAATGTGTTTTTTATTATTTAGATAAGTGAACGTTATCTTCCACTGTTGGTGTCAGAGACCTTGGTGCTGAAGATTAAAACCCTGTGGTTTCATTGGAAACACAAAAGAGAATACAGCCATCTGATAGACGCTTTTATTAAAGAGGATTTTTCTTTTATCGTCCTATACGGGGCAGATGTTATTGCCAATAATAACAAATATTCTCTGGCTGTTAGGTAATATAATAAACCTAATCTATCTCATATTGGATTTAGGAAAAAAAAACATCCGCTGCATTTTCCTCCTTTTCTCACTGGTGCTCGGGTCGGCTGCAGTGGAACCTCATTTCAGTTGAAATACTATCGCTGTAATCTCTGCGGTGGATTTTCTTTTTGTCAAGACTCACTTCTTTTTGGCAGTAGTGGGACATAACCTCACTTCCCACGTTGCCAGGTCTGGGTTCCAGCTTCAGGACAGCTGCTGCTGCTGCTGCTGCTGATCGGGAAAACCCCATGAGAAAAGATTTGTTCTAAACACTCATGCTTCGCTCATTTATTTCCTTTTGGTTTGGTCGTTCCCATCCTCTGGCTGTCCACGGCTCTCACTTGTTAACAGTTGGAGGACTCGGGGCATTAATCAAACCCAGCGTTCCAGTGGCTGGGTGTCTGGGATTGGCTCCAGACTGGGTGGTGGTGGTGGTGGTGGTGGTGGTGGACAGTCAACCCTCTGGTCGTTCTATCTTCAGACCCAGTTGATGCTGCTGGCGTTCGACTGAAGCGTCCATAAAAACAAAGATATTAACCCATAAAGACCCAGTGTTATTCTGTGGCAGCTCCTAAATGAAGTATTCTCTCTTCTTAACCTTTCACTGCAGAAAAGGCCTGAGAGAATTAAACTCATTATTGGGTTAAAATGTCTTATTACTAGGGGGGGGGTTAATATCCAATACCACATTAGCCCTGATTTTCTGATGCAACATGTTCTAAGCACTCCTGTGTAATTTTTTTTGAAATTTGAAATTTTGAAATGAGATATTTACACAGAAAGATGGTAAACAGACAGATTATTAAAATATTTATTTCCATACCTTAACTGCTTTTTTCCAAACAGTGCCTGTAACACGGCAGTAAAATGGCAGGAACAGGCTGGTTCAAAAACCCAGAAAAGTCATTGATCTGTATGTTCATCTTCCTCCTGCTCATTAAACCACTGCAGTCGTCTTCTTCAGTGTTGGAGTTGAACATCCTCAAAGGCTCAGTCACACTCCTTCTATGTCTCTCCTCTGTTGTTGCTCAATGGCACTTCCGTGCTGCAGCTCTGTTTCCTTCTTTACAGACACATTGATTCGTTTTAACTTAAAAGCTGCAAAATATGCATTTCTTCGTGTGTTTTCCATGATGAGGGTTTGTGCATGATGAGCAAAACGATTGTTCAAAGTTCAGCTGAAAACTTCTCCTCTTCATCACCTCTTCCACCTGTCTGTCTCACTTTTGTGCTTCTTGCTAGAGCGCCCCCTGGTGGCCACTAGCCCGTATAAATCTATACTAGAGCTGCATGAGCCACAGGGTTCAAAACGAGAAAAAAGTAGCGGCTTATAGTCCGAAAAGTACAGTAGTTTATATTATTTAGACCCACTTACTTTCCTAAAGTGAGATCAAGTTTTTTTTTTACAACCAGATTTTCATATTTGTTTTTTAAACTGCCCACCAATATGTTCGATTCTGACTTGCTCTGTCAATGATGAAGCCAATTTAACCAGAGATTTTGCATAAATGATTTCAGATTCAGATTCCTGAGAAAATTTGACCCTAAACTGATATATTTTCAGTCCATAACCAAGAACTTGAATTTTTGCCTTTAATGTCACTAAAATGCAACTCAAACCTTGAACCTTGTCATACGAGCCCTAGAAATGGGGCCATGGAGCCTCCGATTGTCCAAATGGGTCATATCTGATAACCGTGAAAAGTCCACAAACTATATTTTACACAAATTATTCACATGTATTGATAGGATTAGTGGATCTTTAACAGTTTAGATCAGTAGATGCTTTCGGTCATCAACAGGGTTGTGGGTCTTTATGGGTTAAACGTGTGGGAAGGATTTAAAGTTTCTCTGTAAGTTGTGTATTTCTGGCGTTTGTCATGGACTGGTTTTCACTTCGTCTCTGTCTTGGCTGTGCTCTGAAGACACGCCTCTGGGCAAAGACAAAATCTGACTCAAATAATACAGGTCCTTTAAGGACAGCGGAGGACGTTCAGTCTCCTCTTGAGCCGTTTTCTTGTGTTTATATCCCCTTTTCTCTTCACAATGCATTATCTAGTGACAGAGGTGTCCAGGGCCCTGCTCTCTTTGCTGTGATGGATGGTCCTTGGCTCTCCACCGTGGTCACAGTGATTGGCTAGTGCTGATAAAGCTCTAAATGGCTTTAGTAGGAATCTCATTGCCCCACAATCCCCCAAAGACACGACCGGGCTCCAGCATCCTTCACAGTCCCCTACTGTTGGTCAAATTGAAACTAAACCATCGAGTGTTTTCTTTTTTTTTTTTTTTACCTCAGGACAGTACAATAAAGACTAGAGGAAGATGGAAGGGCAAAAATAATCAAAGGGACAGCTGAGGCCATCGCAGAATCTGTTGTTATCATAGAATAAAAGTATTGCTTTGACTTAGAATTAAGTTGACCACCTTCAGCTCTAATCCCACAGTATCCAGTCTAGTTGGCGTGGGCCTTCGCTCTCAAACTCACTCTGATAATTCTTATCAAAGGTGTCCCATCCTGATGATTTATGCCACCGGATGACTCTGCTTCAGCACCAATTTTCTGCTGCAACACCCGCTGGTGATAGTGAAGGAAGGGAAGCATTTGGTGGTTGGACCGATAGTGTCTGAGCGTTTGTGATAATGACGATTATGGTTATGTGAACCATCTGACGGGCCACTGCCAGCAGGTGTCTATTTCATTCTCTGAGGTTTGGGTTTTTTACACTTATATTTAATCTCTCCTGGTATATTCGATGTTTTTCAGAATCAGAAACACATTTATTAGCCAAGTTTGTGCACACCAACAAGGAATTTGACCCTGACTCAACCTCAGCTCTCAGATGTTATAGAATGATTAGAAATCTGTACAAATATAGAATTTTTTTTTTTTTTTTTCCAAAACTGTACCAACAGTGTGACACCAAACAGTAAACACAACAATAGTGCAAGTGCAAAAACCTTTAGCACACTATGAAAGGACAGTAGTGTAATCCACTCTATCATTCCTGTTCCTTCCTTTTGCAGGTCAGTCATTCTTACCTGTTAGACTTTTGTGATGCTGTACAGTTCTTTCAGCTCCTCACAAAGGGAAGGCTGGCCGACAAAATCAACAACTGCTTTATAACCTCGCACACTGAAAGAAACACCTGAAAGAATTTCACACAGTCAAGAACAACTCCAACTCATACTACCAGTTTCTAGTTTTTCCTTAAATACAGTTCATGTAAGTGAATTCAAAGGTCAGTTTTCAGTTATCTTTCAAATAAGGGTGGGCGATACTGGTAGTTTTGGTATGGATCCAATACTAAGTAAATACAGAGCTAGTATAGCCGATACTGATACATATTTTTTTGATAATAGTTGAATCAGTCTGCTATAATCACTTCTCTGATCACCAGTTACACTGAAAAACATTACTTAATGCTGGACATTACCTGAATACTCCTGATCATTTGGCTGAAAAGCCTCTGCCAGAGACCTCTCTCTCTGTGTTGGGGGTCTTGTTTGGGTTTGGGGATCTCCCCGCCCCCTCCTCAACTTTTTTTTGCATTGGAGTTCTCCCGAGGGTGAGCTGCTTTAATATGTTTGTGCAAATTTGTGATGTTAACACAGTGGCAAATGACTTTATTGCACACAGTGCACAGTGAATAATGCTGCGTTCCAGGCCATTTTTTGAGCCCGTAAGTCACAACTTTAAACCACGACTCATGACTTTGTAGTGTTCCAGGCAAGTCACACCAAACTGCCTGAGTGCAAGAAAGTGTGGTAGCTAGATGTAAACAAACCAGCATGTCGGACCGTACGTTATGTTCATTTACAATCATTTCTATCGCCAAAGGTGCTTGCTCCTTGGTTATTTGAGGGAAACAGAGGAGGAAAAATGGTGCATAAGGCAAGAGAAGCTGTTTAAATTTATTCTTGTACTCAATGGACTGAAAACTAGCTAATGCTACAGTAGCTGCTGATTATCCAGAACATTTGCAGACAAATAACGTTAGAGCAATACCTTGTTTTAATAAACAATCTGCATAAACACTGCATCCATGGGGGCTGCCATTGCTATGTGACGTCAGAACTCGGAACTGGGAGAACATCGATCTAGTACGAGTTCACGGGTGGGAAGTCACAGGTTTGACTGACATTCCAGTACCTTTTCACTGGTAGAGGGTTGGAAAAACATGAGTTACGGGTTGCCTGGAACGCAGAATAAGCTCCACACAGCGCTTGTCTTTCTCTACGTCATCACAGGCTGCTCTCGGTCAGTGCTCTGACTCTGTGCAGAAGTTTGCAGAGACAGACTTGGACAGAAGTTGCACTCACATGAACTCTGTGAGGAAATGAGAGTTATTTGCTGGACGTACAGACGAGAAACTGCAACAAAAGTATTGATCTCATCACACTAGTATCGATCCGATACCGATACTCATCTTGGTATCAATACTATTGATCTTTAGATTGATACGCCCAGCCCTACTTTCAATACAATTAAGACCAAACTCAATAAAAGACCATTCCAAAATCCTGAATGAATGCCCCAATGTTAACAAAATAAAATGAAGATAAGTCAAGTTACTCACATCAGGTCTGGTTGTGGTCTCATGGTCAGTCCAGGGGAGTTTATTTTGTGGTCATCTGGGGATATGGAGATGGTTTCAAGCTAAGGAGGATGAGGTCTTTTGTGTATTCTGGTTTATACGGCCTCCAAGGGGATCGAACTTCCTGAAGCTGTTGGTTATAGCTAACTGTTATATATGCACTCCACTTCAGGGACACATGGACTCCAGAGCAAATCAGAGTATGACGTGGCAACAAATGTGCGTGAAGGTTGGAAAATGCATGTTTTTGTGTCATCACAACACAAAACTAATCTGATGCAACACCTCAACTCGATGACAGAGTGTTGATGGTTGAAGCAGTTGAAGTGAGGTTTGGAGGTGGAATCAGTATCAGTGTTGATGACAGATTGATGATTAGAAACTTTTCCAACAGTTGAAGGCCAACAGAACCAGACGGATCCAAGACATCTGCTGAGACCTGATCCAACAGTTCTGCTCATTCTCACAAACTAATGCCTACCATACACTCAGAGACCCCCTCCCCACATGAACAGACAATGTGTTTGAAGTTCTAGAAGTTTCTCAAAGGGTCATGGATAACAAGTTTGATCCTCACATAACATTTAATACTAGAACCTTTTCTCATACTTATACTGGGACCCAAAATGGATGATGAGGATGTAAAATACATATAAATAATATCACATGAACATTTTAAAATGTGTTCTGGGAAGGTGATAAATGTTGGCAACACCAAAATGCACTGACAGTTCAGAGAGGAGACCTAAGTAATGAGCGATTAAAAATGAAAAAAATTAGCCTGACATCAAACATTCGTAGTATCGAGGGAAGTAAAACAATCTTTCATGTGCAAACGGACTTTTAGAAACTGTGTTCAGAAGGGAAAACTCAGTTTGTGTGTTTGTCACCATTTAACTGATCAGTTAGTTGGTGACCTCTAATGTTACTGTTGAGTGCTACATGTGATTTTGGATGTGATCTTGTTTTGTAAAGATGCACCGATACCACTTTTTTTCCAGACCAAGTACAAGCACAAGTACTTACATTTGAGTACTTGCCAATACCGAGTACCGATATGAGTACTTAATAATCCATTCCAGTTGTTAGTTCCTTTTGTAAATGTGCTTTATTGTCGTTGTCATTAGTCTGACTGGAACAAAGTGCTGCTGCTGACATTTAATGTGTTGGAATGAGTGTTTGTCAATCAATCCACCAGAGGGCGGTGCTCTTAATTAACCATACTGGACAAATATCATTAAGAAAAGTAAAGTTTTTTGAGACGAAGAAGACAGTAAATAATAGCAAACATGGTGACGACAGAGGAGGTTTTACTAATGTTGATATTGATGAATGTAGCTGTCATAAATATATCAGTAGTTTTTCTCTAACTCACACAGTTGCTCTTTGAAAAGTTGCGTTACCTCCACGGTTCCAGGTGATATTCTCCGTTTTCTCCATCTGGATACACATCTGTGAGCACCTGGAAAACAGACAGTATTATGTATAGAATGTATGCAGAGGACGAACAGAATGCTTCATTCATATCCGTCTGTGTCTGTAACGTAACTTTTAGTCACCGTTACTTTTGTCACTGTCGTTTATTTTGAAAAATCTCCACACTGCTGACATCACTCCTCTGCTGCGTACCTGCTGCACTATGAGGTGAACGTCACGCTGCTGTAAGTGGTATCGGTGTGTTAGTATCGGAGCATTTTTACGAGTATGAGTAGAAGTACACGCACTCAGTATCGAACCGATACCCGATACTGGTATCTGCATCAGTGCATCCTTATAGTTTTGTAACTTTGGAGCCCAAAAAGACATAAAATTAGACACAAATTTTATCATTGAGATTTTAGTTTAGGTGTTAGTGTGTGTGTAGGTATGTATATATATATGTACATACACACTAGTGTGGGTTCTAGATCCTCTGATCCAATTCATTCCTTTCCTTTCTTGGTAAATTCCACTGGCATTTTCAGTTGAATAGCCTCTCAGCTGGCATATCTGTCTCTGCACATGAAATTTGACACCATGGCAATGTGGTCCTATTGTTTATATGTTGCTAGGTAACCCACTTCAATGATGATTCTATGATTCTGGGCATAGCAACAAGATTGACCATTGGGAGGCCTTTGTATTCCAAAATTACTAAGATCTCCCAAAATGTTGGTCCCGTCAACTTGCTGTTTTCACTAGTCTCTTCGTTGATCAAAAATATATGTTTACCAAACTGCAGCAGTCAGCTGTGTACAGATTTTGTGTGATGCCCGAGACACACACAAACACAGACAGAGTCCACTTCCGTTTTATGATATAGGATGTATGCATGTATAAGGATGGGAATCGAGAACCGGTTCTTTTTGAGAACCGGATCCCAGTAGCTCGATTCCTTGGAATCATTTGCCTGTCTGCTTAACGATTCTGCTTATTGATTCTGCCTTCATTGTGCATGCGTGATGACGTCACGCGTACGCTGCATTGTTTTGGTCAGAACGTAGCCAACATAGTGTTGAGGCAGAAACGGTCTAAACAGACGACACCAGGTCCACTGGAACACTGTCAAAGCTTCCATTTGTTCAAAAGGGTGGAATCCCTCCAGTCTGCTCAAACATTTGTCCACAGCATGTGACTCATTTACAGGAATGTCACGTATTTGATTTGCTACTTAGCGACGCTTGTGAATGTAGCAGCAGAGTGAACGCTGGGCCCAGTTACAGTTACAGTGCGGGCAACAAACGTCCTATCCAAATACAAGTTTCCGAAGGTAGGGGAAAGGAAATGAGGTGCACAACAATGGGAGATGGGCCAAGCCAAGTCGAACTGGTTCGATGTAGTGGACGTGCGGCAATAGAGGAATTAGTAAAGCGTCTTTAGTTTCACTTTCACTACATTTCACAGCGTCATCTGTTTTTAATGTTTGTACATACTGTATGTGTTATATTTTCTGTGCAGATGGAAATATAACAGACAGTTAATACAAACACACCCGTTTGGACTCTTTTATTCCCTCACCCAAAGAGAATCGATAAGAGAATCGATAAGGAATCGGATCGATAAGAAAAATCAATAATGGAATCAGAATTGTTAAATTATTAACGATTCCTATCCCTGTGCATGTATGTAGGTATGTAGACTTCACTGATCCCAGAACTGGGAAACTGCAGTGCAGCAGCAGTATAATGAAAAGTAAAAAAAGAAAAGAATATAAGACTAAAAATAGACTGCAAGAGCAAACACACTATACATAATAAATTAGAGGTATTGAAAAAGAACTGGTAGAATATCAGGATCCAACAGAAGGTGCAACAATAAACTGTCATGTACAAAGTAAAGTGTATTTTCTTCAGTAAGCTCATCCTTCTGGATCCTAACACATGCTTAGCTGCACCAACGTTAAATACTACGATTCAATTCCAAAATAATGTTTCCTAGAGCCCTGTTTGTACAGCTGGCAGAAATCTGATCATGACAGGGTTTTAAGAACAAAGTGTTGATTCAAACAAAAACCAGAGGAGTGGAAGATGAAGAGAAATGAGAGCGCACGGTGGATGGACTGTGTCAGCATCTGTAGCCGTGGGACTTTAAATCAGCTGCTGTTGTTGTGTTGTCGTCCCTTTACAACCATGTTCCTGTTCATTCACCGAGCCTCCACGGCCATCGCCCCATGCGACCCATGGGGCGATGGCTGTGGTCCGTCCATCTGACGTCTACACGCTCAGATTAATCTCCAACACTGTTTAACCCTTTGATGCATAAATTATGACAACCTTAGTCAAGATTTTTTTCTTGAGTGTTTTTATTCCTCTTTAGGCACGAAAAAAACAATGTGATTGCAGTTTTTTTAATGAACCTATTTATTATGGAGTTACAAAAATGTCCACTCAGCTTTAATTTTTGAAGCAAAGAAACATTTATTGAAAACGCAATAACAGAAAGTGATATACTGTGTGAAAACTACGAAATGAAAACATTTTTAATGCAGCTAATCTGATGTTTTCTCACATTTCAACATACTCTAATACTAGTTATTACTCACTTCGTGGAGATAATATGCAAAAAAAAAAAAAAAATTGTTTAAGAAAATGGTTAATTACAGTCTAGCTATTAATTTACACTCAAACATGTTTGTGCAGATCAGGTTTGTCAAGAACAGCAAAGTTACAGTAATTATATGAATAGCCGCTTTTCCACTGGACATATGCGTGAAACTTTATCGATATTTACTAAATATCGAAAAAACAGAAATGTGTAATGTCGGTTTATCCATTAAATCACAAATGCGATGATTTGTTTATTTATTATCGTGAGATGACACGAGAAGTCATTCCACAAACATGGCGACGAACATAAATATGGTGTTGATTTACAGATATATTCCTTATTATTATATGTTACCCCTCTATCCCGTACTAAATTAAACAATGATTGGGCTTCCTGGTGTGTCCACATATACCGCAACATGTTTCTTTTAAAACTCTTCTTCTCTTGTTGTAACGTCCGTCAACATCGGGTTATTTTATCCACGTGACTCTAGTTGTGGAAAAAGGTCTTTCCATTGGAGTTTTGCATGTTATACCATTTGTGCTACACCTGAAAAACCACCTCTTGCCAGCGCAAAAACTTTTAACTGAAAAAGAGTTTTGGCAAAATTGTTGTTTTTTCATTAGGTACATTTTCATGAGCATGTTATATTTGTGCAATTTGAGGGTCAATGGAAAAGAGACTAGTGTCAGTGTATGAGATGGTGCATAAGCGTCCACTGTGTTTGGCTGATCTGGAACTAAAACAACAAAACCATGAATATACAAGAGAACAGCTGGAGCAGAACTGTCCTCTGTAGTGACCACTATGCATGAAAGGGTTAAACTTTGTGTTTTCTACATATGCGCCCACACCAGGAAGCCACAAACCCTTCACATTACAGAAAAATTATTTTTTTCCCGGGCCGAGAATAATTCAGGTCATCCCTTTACGCCCAGTGATAAACTTTCCCACCAGTTAATGACAAATATATGGAAGGATTAGAGGGGCAATTATTATCATCACTGCAAAATTTATGATTAGTGTCACCAAAAAGCAGCCGAAGCTGGAATTAATTAGAGATGTTTGTTTACTGAGAAAACAGGATGAAGATCAAGTACTAAGCTTGAGATTCTGTTTCTTTTTAGGACCTTTATTCGTCCTCTGAGCTGAGGAGTGTCCAGTATTATACATTTACTGAACAAATATACTGTATACAGAAGAAAGACAGCATGAGCTTTGCAGAAAAAAACAGGCTTTGAAAAATGGATGAAATTTCTGTAATAAAGCAAAAATCAAACAAAAAGTCAATTATAACCAACAAACTTCAAATGCTCCGTAATATGCTAATGTCAAACAGATTTAATGTTGACATGGGAGCTAGCATGCTAACATTTGCTACGTAGTGCTACCTGTGTGGTCCAGGACAGCTTTATTTTCACATGTATTTCTTCATTACTTGAAACATTTGGATGAGTAAAGTATATTTAAGGTGAGGTGCGTTCATCCTGAGGAGCACAGGATCTAAAAACACTGTCTGTTTGTGGACAAGCACAACAAACAGAGAAAATAAAAGTCATTTGGCAAAATATCTGCATTAGTGTGGATAGCAAGGTTATAATAGTTTCGGATTTTTCATTATAGTTTAGTTTTATTTAGTTTTGACCTTTTTTCTCTAATTCAGTTAGTTTTAATTTGTTTTTAGAGAAGGTTTACTGGTTTTTATTAGTTTTAATTTTTTTTTCTATATCAGGGGTGTCGAACTCATTTTAGTTCAGTTCCACATTCAACTAAATTGGATCTGCAGTGGGCTGATCCAGTAAAATAATAGCATAGTAATATATAAATAATGTCAACACCAAACTTTTCTCTATGTTTTAGAGCAGAAAAAGTTAATTTACATTATGAAAAGATTTACATCTACAAACTATCCTTTCAAAAGATGTGAATAACATGAACAACATGAAAAAATAAGTGTAATTTTAACAATATTCTGCCTCAGTTTATCATTTACACATGTTCATTATAACTTACAGATCACAGTGGATCTATGAATACACAAAACATTTAATAACAGACAGAATATTGTTAAAATTGTACTTACTTCTCTTAAGACATTTCAGGTTGTTCATATTTGTTCAGGTTACTCAAATTTTTTGCAAAATTATACTTTGTTGTAGTGTAAATACATGAAAATATTTACATTTACAAAGACAAAAAATTGGAGTTGTCATTATTTCTATGTTACTATGATTGTATTTGACTGAATCCCGCCCACTTGAGATTGAATTGGTCTGAATGTGGAACCTGAACTAAAAGGATTGTTCATATCTTAGTGTAATTTTTGCATTTCACAAATTCATCTTAAGGGCTGGACTGGACCCTTTGGTGGGCTGGATTTGGCCCTCGGGCTACAATATTACAATAACAATATTCTGTCTGTCACTAAATGTTTTGTGGATTTGTTGATCCAATTTGTAAGTTGTGTTCATAAGTTGACACATACTATTGCAGACATTCTTATTTTAGTTACACATTCCAAACTTCAAAATTTCAACAATATTATGTTTGTGTAACATTGTGTGTAATGCACATGCACAAGTGAAAAGTTGAGGGCATAATATTGTTAAAATTTAAGTAATTTTTCTTAAGAAATTAATTTTTTTTCTGGTTATTCACATCTTTTTGGTGAAAAGATAGTTTGTAAATGTAAATATTTTCATAATTTAATGTTTTTTATTGCACTAAAATGAAGAGAAAAACTGGGAGTTGTCATTATTTATAGGTTTTTATGCTATAATTTTAATGGTTTGGCCCGCTTGAGATCGCATTGGGCTGAATGTGGCCCCTGAACTAAAACGAGTTTGACACCCCTGTCTTAGACCATTTGAATTAGAACAAACTGAAAGGGAATTATGTAATTTTACAAAGTCAAAGTACTTGCAGCTTTAATTCTAAACATCTATAAAAGGCAGGTGATGACACGGTATGATTATTTATGGTGTGCGTTGTGTACACACTGCAGCTGATGCCTGATATGAGTGAATATAATCCACTGGATCATAATCCAAACGGTACACATCATCATGCAGAGGAGAAAATCAGATCCATAGTGTACCTGTGATTTGCATTATAGTGTTTGTGAAAACACACGGGGTCCCTGTGAGACTCTGAAGGGTCCAGCAGACCAGCTCAGCAGAACGCCATCACTCCGACTCCCATAACCCACAACTGAGCTCATCCTTTCTCTCATGAGCCGCAATAACCATAAACTCATCATGACGTTATGCTTACAAATGCAATAGCGCCATAAGAGGGAAATCGAATGCAGACGCCACAGGCTGCAAATTCCCCCGTCGGCCTCAGCGGGCCTGGATGTATGAGCATTGATTTAGTATGCAGCCTCTTAGCGCGTGAACCTTTGAAATAAGCTCAGAGCTACGAGGCAGAGCTCAGCAAAAGTCATGCATGACTTGGTCGGAGAGGACAGAGGTCCTCAGTGTTGGAGGATTCATCATCGACGAGCCACGCTCAGCTTGGCAGGTGGGTAAGCTGGGGGGTGGGAGGCAGAGCTCGCCATCTGACTTTTAAATGTGATACTGTGGCGACGCACAAAGAGAATCCAGGATTAGGCTTGTGTAGTGTACTCAGATACTGTATGAAGACAGCATGACCGAACCTGAACCGAGGATTAAACAGCTCCTATTATTATACGATCAAACATTAAAACATGACCGCACCTGTCACCAACCCATACAGACCCAGAGCCACTGCTGTGGCAGCTCACAAACGAAGGTTTTCTCTCTATTTAACCTTTACTCAGTGTTTTAGAAGCATTTATTAATATTATAGACAGTACGCAGCCTTACATCCTTGGGTGGAGGGCTCCTAGCTGTTCTAAGGTGGAGGCTTACATTGAAAAGTGACCTTCTCCATCAGGGCCCCTCCACTTTGGAATGGCCTGCCCAAGGAGATACCACCAAGCAAAATACCAACCACCCACCCACCAACCAACCAAAATACCAACCAACCCACCCACCCACCAACCAACCACCCACCTACCCACCCACCTACCCACCAACCAACCAACCAACCAACCCACCCACCCACCGACCCACCTACCCACCCCCCCGCCCACCCACCCACCAACCCACCCACCCACCCACCACCCACCCACCCACCCACCCACCTACCCACCCGCCCGCCCACCTACCCACCAACCAACCAACCCACCAACCAACCACCCACCAACCAACCCACCCTCCCACCTACCCACCAACCAACCAACCCACCAACCAACCACCCACCCACCAACCCACCCACCAAAATACCAACCACCCACCCACCAACCAACCAAAATACCAACCCACCCACCAACCAACCACCCACCCACCCACCAACCAAAATACCAACCAACCCACCCACCCACCAACCACCCACCCACCTACCACCCGCCCGCCCACCCACCCACCAACGACCCATCCACCAACGACCCACCCACCAACGACCCACCCACCAAAATACCAACCAACCCACCCACTTGCCCACCTACCCACCAACCAACCAACCAACCAACCAACCCACCCACCCACCCACCAAAATACCAACCAACCAACCAAAATACCAACCAACCAACCAACCACCCACCCACCAACCAACAACCACCCACCCACCTACCCCACCCGCCCACCTGCCCACCTACCCACCAACCAACCAACCCACCAACCAACCACCCACCCAACTACCCACCAACCACCCACCAACCAACCCACCCACCCGCCCACCAAAATACCAACCAACCAACCCACCCCACCACCCAAAATACCAACCAACCAACCCACCCACCCAACCAACCCGCCCCACCCACCTACAGACCCACCCATCCACCCATCCATCCATCCTGTTGCAGACTGGGGTGGAGGTTATTGAAGTATCCTGATTCGATCCACTTTTACAAACCCAGTACTTCAGTTCTATTTTGGTGGAAGTAAACATAAGGTAGTTCAGCTAAGTTCACTGTGACTCGGTGGTGATGGTGATGGTTTAGCTCATTATTTGTCTTTCAGTGTAAAGTTTTAATTAATTGTGTGACAGTAACAAAAATGATGTAATATTTACCTTCAGCAAAATTCACCCAATTTATAATAGAATGTTATACCGATTATGACTCACCATGAGAATCTGGGACATTTTGATTTATATAATGCATTTATATTTTTTACATAATCACAAAACATAACACTGGGGTGGCTGAGGGTAAAGGTCATAGGTCATAAGCCATGCTTCTTCAGTGTTGGTTTGTAGTGTAAAGTGGAAATGAAAGAGGAAAAAATAGAAATATGGCGCAAAAACCCCACAAAACAAAGCATTCTGTTTATATAGGAGAGGCTGATAAGTTGTTGTTCATGTGTGGATCAATAAGGAGACAGTAATGTTCACTGAATTAACCCATAAAGACAAACAGCCCCTGGCAACCAAAACATGTACTGATGTAAAATGTTTAATACCTGTTGATCCAATAATCCTACAGTTTGTCGTCTTTTCATGGTCATCTAATATGAGCCATTTGGACGTTCAGAGGCTCCGTAGTTACCATGGAAACACCATCATCTTCTACAACAATGATTCACCAGTAAAACCTAGGGAGTTGGATCAACGACAGTGGATGGACACACTTGTTTTATGTTCAGTTAATAATATATTTTGCTGGAAAAAGTCCGTTTTTCTCACTTTTTCTGTTCCTGATATAATAACCTTCAACTTTAATCTGAGTTTTTATGAACATCTACATGATCAGTAAATTAAATATAAGAAAATACCTAACTTTCACTGAAAAAAACACAAAATACAGAGGATAATATTGTAATAAAAGGTGATAATCATTTAAGAAAGGTTAAATAGAGAGAGAAAAAAAAAAAACATTTAGGAACTGACACAAAGTAGCTTTATGGGTTAATATAAGAAACAAAAATTATATACGTGGAAACAGCAATACAACTTTATTTACATGAAGAGCTGCAGAAATTAATGTTAGATGAAGGCCATGGAAGTAAATGTTTTTCTAAAGGTAAAGGAGTTTGTCTTTTCACATAGATTTCATCAGGAGTGACTGGTACACTGGAAAAAATCTACATCTGACCAAGTGTATTTTTCTCATTTCTAACCAAAATATCTCATCACACTTAAAATAAGACATAATCACCTAAAGAGGAACTTTTCAATGAGATATAAGAACTGATTTTTAGACAATAGATCTGGAAAATCTTATTTCAAGAAATCTTACCAAGATAATTTTCACTTGTTCCATTGACAGATTTTTTGCTTGAATTAAGCAAAAAAAAAAAAAAAAATCTGCCAATGGAACAAGTGAAAATGATCTTGGTAACATTTCTTGAAATAAGATTTTCCCGATCTATTGTCTAAAAATAAGTTCTTATATCTCACTGAAAAGTTCCTCTTTAGGTGATTATGTCTTATTTTAAGTGTTATGAGATATTTGGACTAGAAATGACAAAAATACACTTGGTAAGATTTAGATTTTTGCAGTGCAGTAGTCAATGTGTGTGTAAATATTGCATCATATCCTGTTTACAAGTGGTTTTTCGTGGATTTTCAAGCATGGAGGCTCTTGAAGAACTGCTCAGTTTTCCAGTAGGCAGTCGGACAAGTTCCATTGGCAGATTTTTTTTTTGCTTAATTCAAGCGAAAATATCTTGTATTAATTTTTTTTTTTACTCGTTTTTAGAGAGGCATTTTTTCCAGAGTGGCCACACCCACCAGGTCTTTATAGCTGCTTTGGTTGGTAAAAACGATGAAATACAAAAACATTAAGCCATGAAATGACCCAGATCCTGACATTCCTCTGTAGATTATGTAAATACAAAATCACAGCTTTGTTTTTCCATAATGTCAGGAAGCGACATCACATCGTCTTTATGTTCAGTCTATTATTCATCTCAGTTCAGCGTAAAATCAAAGCAGATTACAGACGTGTTATGGCTGCGTTTATCCATTTCCAGATTCTAAATTTGCACCGACTCAAGACGAGACGTTCACAACGCTTCCGTCGCTACATGTGGTGCAGCTTTGTGAACGCCTTGTCATATGCATAAATATCAGTGTTAGAAGAAGAATTCAAGCTTCATGATCTGGAATAAAGCAGTAGATTCACATCCACTTAAAAACTGGATTAAATCTAAGAAGCAATCGCAATTTATAGACAGTGTAAAAAATAGAACAAAAAAGCCTCCATGATGTCATTAACTGGTTTGTGAAGGTCTAAAGATGACACCACCATGTTGGTTTAATGGAAACCCCAGGATAGAGTTGGAGAACACTGGAAAAAATCTAAATCTTACCAAGTGTATTTTTCTAATTTCTTGTAAAAATTCCTCATCACACATAAAATACGACATAATCACCTAAAGAGGAACTTTCAGTGAGATATAAGAACTTATTTTTAGACAATAGACTTTGAAACTCTTACTTAAAGAAATGTTGCCAAGATAATTTTCTCTTGTTCCACTGGCAGATTTTGTGTTTGAATTAAGCAAAAAAATCTTGAATGGAATTTTTAGACATTTTACCACTTACCAGGTCTTTATAACTGCTTTGGTTGGTAAAAAACGATCAAATACAAAAACATTAAGCCATGAAATGACCCAGATGCTGACATTCCTCTGTAGATTATGTAAATACAAATCACAGCTTTGTTTTTCCATAATGTCAGGAAGCGACATCACATTGTCTTTATGTTCTGTCTATTATTCATCTCAGTTCTGCGTAAAATCAAAGCAGATTACAGACGTGTTATGGCTGCGTTTATCCATTTCCGGTTTCTAAATTTGCACCGACTCAAGACGTTCACAACGCTTCCGTGGCTACATGTGGCGCAGCTTTGTGAACGCCTTGTCAGACGGGAAAAACACAAGTTTGTGTAATTACACAGAGCGTAAGGCTTATGAGTGAATGAAAAAGCACACAACACAATAACATCTCTGTGCCTCGCCGCCTTCTTTTCTCGATTGGAGCGCACAAACACTGAGCGCCGGCGTCTCCCAGCAGGCCTGCATTGTGGAGCTTTCAGTGATTGATGTCCCTGACCTATTCCGCGAGCAGGCAGCCACATCGGCAACCTAATTACCCTATCATCATCACTGCTCTATCTGCCGGAGCAAAACAACACACTGACAAACACACAAACGCACTAACAGCAGCTTATTACCACATCCCTCGGAAAAGTTTGAGCTACGAGTTAGGGTTGGCGAACAGTCCCTGAGGGCGCTTCACTGGTGTCCTGTTCCTGAGTGACTGAAGCCCTGTTCGGATGGGATCAGTCTGACATAGGTACATGGGGTAACGTCATAACTGCCGGAGATTTTAGTCCCGTCAGTAATTATTACAGCACAATGTCCGTAAAGATTAACGCAACTTTTACCTTCTGTAAAAGGGTTCAGGAAAATGACCCCAGGGAATACTAATCCCATGCAAATAGACCACACTGGAAAAAATTCACATCTTACCACGTGTATTTTTCTAATTTCTAGTCCAAATATCTCATCACACTTAAAATAAACCATAATCACCTAAAGGCTAACTTTTCAGTGAGATATAAGAACTGATTTTTAGACAATAGATCTGGAAAATCTTATTTCAAGAAATCTTACCAAGATAATTACCTTTGCCAAGTGTAATGGCAGAGGTAGCAAAATAACTCAAAAAGTTATGGACGGATTTTGATGAAGTTTTCAGGAAATGTTGATACTGGCACAAGAAACAAATGATTAAATTTTGGTGGTGATGGGGGGGTGATCTGTGCTCTCTGAGTGCTTTTCTATTTTTCATTTGTTCCATTGGAAGATTTTTTTTGCTTGAATTAAGCAAAAAAATCTTGAATTAAGTAAGACAATCTGCCAACTGGACGTCAGTAATCATTACCACACAATGTCAGTAAAGATTACCACGACTTTTCCCTTCTTTAAAAGGGTTCAGGAAAATGACCCCAGGGAATACTGATCCCATGTGAATAGACTACATTGGAAAAACTCAATTTTATGAAGTGTATAATAATACACATAATGTGCTCAACTTTTGTCCCCTCCCAGCTCCCAAGCACACACGTCAGTCAAAAACTAAAAGTTCACAATATTTATTATTAGTATTTTTTTCTCAACAACTAAGGAAGGGTTAGAGGAGGGAGCGGCTAAAACAACAAACGAAATATCTTCTTTTACAATTTAAACTAAATTACCTACTCAAAATAAATGCACGAAATAAAATACAGAAAACTTACCTAACTACCTAACCAAAACAGGAGAAAAGGTGAAAACAAAAGAGCCGACCTCCCCTACCAGAAAAAGGATCGAATTTACAAAACAAATCTATTTACAATTATATACAATCGAAGTTTACACAATCACACGAAGACTGACGGTCACACACACGAACACAGGGTTGGAAGCTGGCAGAAGAGCAAGAGCGAGCCAGGACGGAAACTCCAGGGCCATTTTTAAAGGGCCGGGCAATCATGCTCCACCAATCAGCAAACCTGCAACAGACGGACACAAAGGGGCACAGCACCCCTACAGGACGGAGGAGAACACACACACTAAACAGAAAACACATACATATACATATAAAGGACAAATTCTGACCAGGGTCATAACAACGTTCATGAATGAATCGAATCTTTTGAACAGCTCTTTAAAATGAACGATGGGAACCGAGTCTTGAAAAGAGTCGTTGATTTTTTTTTTTTTTTTTTTAAGGAGGGAGTGTCCGATTGCCTGTCTATTTACCAACATGCTGTTCTTGTTCTGAGAATTGCACTACAGTTCAGGTATTTTAGTAATTGCAGTGATTAATCACTGTTGTGTTCTGTGCATTTTTTTCCCATATGATTACACACATTTATTTTTCTTGTTTTGAGGAGAATAAAATGTTATTTCAGAACATGTTTTATTTTCTCTTCATTTTTACCCTGCAGACTAGTCCACATAATGTACCGTGATGTTTTTGGTCCAGTTCCATCATTTGCCTAATGTCACCTCTCATGTCATGGATTTAGCCCACACATTTGAACTAACGATTCTTTTTTACGGTAAGATAATATTTACTGTCGCACCAATTAAACACCTTTAAATGTAATGTCAATCATCACATGTAGCCTATTTAATCATTAAAACACTGGTGTTTCAAAATAATGCAAAAAACATGAAAGAGCCAGTCTTTTGAACGGCTCTTTTCAGTGAACGGCTCCTGATTGAACAGCTCCCTTCAAGGAGCCAAAAGTCCCATCACTAATCAGTATTCCCTGGGGTCATTGTTCCGCACCCTTTTACAGAAGGGAAAAGTCGCTGTAATCTTTACTGACATTGTGCGATAACGATTACTAACGTAGCACATTTGGATGGGACTAAACTCTCTGGCAGTTATGACTTTACCCCACATACCAAGGTTATTATCGTTAACAAAAACTAACGAAATGATGAAAACTAGAATTGAAAAATATTTTCGTTAACTGAAATGAATAAAAGAAAAAAAAGATAACTAACTGAAACTATTGTGTGCTTTTAAAACTAACTAAAATGTATAAAAATTATGGATAAAATTCCCTTCGTTTTCGTCTTTGTCAATGTTGGATTGATACGAAAGCGATTTATTTCACTCTAGCAATTTTAGCTAGCGGCACCATACGACACTTCACGGTCCGTCACTTCTCGTCACTTGTGGTTTCCAGTCGTCTTCTGGTCCCCACTCTACCTGGAAACATAGAGACTAAAGTTAGAAGAAAGCAGCAGAGTCCCATCCACCACCAGGTCTGATTCATTCTGTTCACAGAATCCATCTGAATACATCAATCCAACGCTGTAGGGAAACGAAGAGGACAAAACAAACAGATGACGCCTGAACCACGCTCTCAGATTCATATGTATGTAAATGAACACAGGACACATATCATCAGATCCCACCGACTCCCAGAAGCCCCTGCTCCATGAGGAGGATGTACCCGCACATCAGGAGAGAGGGATCGCACACAGTCAGAGGCATTACTGATGATTATTAGACTTATGTTAAGTCTGCCTCAGGAGTGTTTGGAAACAGTCTGCTGTCGAGACGAGGGGAGAGGGAAGGAAGGAAGGAAGGAAGGAAGGAAGGAAGGAAGGACGGACGGAAGGAAGGAAGGAAGGAAGGAAGGAAGGAAGGAAGGAAGGAAGGACGGACGGAAGGAAGGAAGGAAGGAAGGAAGGAAGGAAGGAAGGAAGGACTGAAGGAAGGAAGGAAGGAAGGAAGATACGGACGGACGGACGGAAGGAAGGAAGGAAGGAAGGAAAGGAAGGAAGGAAGGAAGGAAGGACGGAGGAGAGGTGATAATATGAGAACCTTTCACAATAAAAGTCAAACCATTTCCTACTATTTAAAGTCAGTCTACATTACACTTCATAGCTCACATCTTTAAGCTGCTCATTTTCCTGCTTTAAACATCATTTTCAGCCATAAATACTGACTGTCTATTATATTCATAAACTCAACAATGGAATTAAAATAAAATAATCAATATTATTACCATTTAACCTGTCAGTGATGACAAGATGCAAAAAAAAAGAGTTTTTTTACATTAACTTGTTGCATTTTTTTTTTTTGTGTGTGCCTTTTTGTGACATTTAAATCATTTTAGAATTTTTGTTATTTTTACATTAAACTTGCATTTTTAGTCTATTTTGTGTCTTTTAAATCATTTCAGACTGTTTTTCATGTTTTCTTTTACATTAAACTCATGGATTTTTTTTGTGTGTCTATTTTGCATCTTTTACTTTTTTTTTTGTGTTTTTTTTTTTTTTTTTTTTTTACATTAAACTTGTTGAATTTTTGTATTTTTTTTTGCATCTTTTAAATCATTTGAGACATTTTTTTCATCTTTTTTACATTAAACTTGTTGCAATTTTTGTGTTTTTGAGTCTGTTACTTATTCTAATCTTGTGCCATTGTTTGTTTGTTTTTTGCATCTTTACATAATATTAACCTTGTTGCATTTTTAAAGTCTTTTTGCGTCTTGTAAATCATTTAGACTTTTTTTTTAACATTAAACTTGTTGCAATTTTTGTGTTTTTTGAGTCTGTTACTTATTTCTAATCTTGTACCATTTGCTTTTTTTTTTTTTTTTTTGCATCTTTTACATAATATTAACCTTGTTGGATTTTTAAAATCTTTTTTGCATCTTTTAAATCATTTTA
Organism: Sphaeramia orbicularis; assembly: GCF_902148855.1. Classification (NCBI taxonomy): domain Eukaryota; kingdom Metazoa; phylum Chordata; class Actinopteri; order Kurtiformes; family Apogonidae; genus Sphaeramia; species Sphaeramia orbicularis. The sequence goes on along the minus strand of NC_043976.1, from coordinate 40,491,755 downwards.
ACTTTTTTTGTCTTTATTACATAAACTTGCTGCATTTTTCATGTTTATTTTGCGTCCTTTACAAACTCTAATCTCAGCATTTCATTTTATTTTTTTTCCATCTGTACATATTACACTGTGTTTTTTGTCTTTTCTCCTTTTGCGTCTTTAACATGATTTTCATTTTGTCTCCTCTACATCGAATTTCTTGTTTTTTTTTGTTTTTTCATTTTTTAGATAACTTTGTGGTCTTCTGTCATTTTCCTCTTGTTGCATCTCACTTTTGCATCTTTCTTATTTTTTTGGTTTTATACGTCTGTTGCATCTTCTGTATTACATTTATGTTAATATTTTTGCACATTTTCCATAATTTTCATCTGCTTTGTCTTTATGTAGTTTTTCTCCTGTTGCATCTCTTACCTCTATATTCCACAAGACTGAACATTTATTAACTCTTCAATAAAACACCGTCGAAGGGGAATGAGGGAGTCGACAGGTGGAAAGGCGTCATATTTCAGAGCAGGTGAGGAGGCAGTCGCTGTGATTTAGGGTTTATAGGGTTTATTTAGGGTTTATAGGATGGTAATGGGCGCTGGGATGTGCAACTTTTCTTGCAGAAAAAGTGCATTTGGAGTCGGCGGCAGCGGCGTTTGTTGACCACGGAGCTGGGAAGGTCATGGGTCCATCGGGGAATCTTTGTTCTATAAGCTGTGATTACATTGGCTGATTAAATTATAGGCCGAGGGTCTTTGGAAAGCGTGGAGTTAAATCAGAAACACATTTATTCTGTGATTAAGCGGAGCCCCCTGATCCCCGGTCGCATTGAGCTGCTCGTACAGGCATAAAACAGTCAAACAGGACGACCAAACCTGCCCACGTTCTCCATGGTTTCCAGAAGATCAACATGTTCTGACGCCAAAGATGATGAACGTCACTACGACAGAGTTTAATGGACTCCCATGGTTTTAATCCACACACACAAGTCAAACAGGGACTAAAAATGATGCAAACGTTAAAAGTCAGTCAAATATTAAAACTGTTGTGATGGTCCATTCATGGGTTTTGAGTCATTTCACAGATTTGTGTTAAATTCTAACATTTCTGTATATTTTCACTGGATAATCAAACTATTTTCTCAGCAAAATTATACAACACATAATAATTATTCATGTTTTCTGTGTCTTAAATCCTTTTGGATTATTTTAAAAAATGTGTTTTATTTGTTGCTTTTTTTATATTGCTTTTTGATACTGTTTCATTTAGTCTTTTTGCAGTTTTTACTCATTTTAACCTTGAAACCTTTTCTATTTTTTTGCATCTTTTACATATAAACTTGTTTTTTTTTTGATGTTTTTTTTTTTAGTGTCTTGGACTATGTATACACATAACTGGGTATATGGGAAAAAGGACATTCCCCTCTCTTAAAAAAAACAAACAAAACAAAAAAACCACAAAACACCTTTTTCTTTACACAGCCCCACATATCTACGCCGTTAAGAGCCTACCAGGCCTGTAGATGGCAGTGTGGCAAGACGATTGAGCACTATTAACCAATCAGAATCATGAAAGAATCACAACAAAACCTGACTTCCAATATGAACCAATAGTTTCACGTGACGCAATTGTATTTCCATAAAACTGGGATGTCCGTCTGACATCTCTGTTCCCTCTATTGACATACAAACAACAAAAACTAAAACTGTGGCTGGAGTTTTTAGAAACCGTCATTTTCTGTGGACGCAGCTATCGATGTCATGTGATCATTGAGCACAAATGTAGAAAAAAAATCTCCATTTTGCCAGATACCCATCTGTGTGTAAACATAGCCTGAAATAATTGTTGCATTTTTTGTGTTGTTACATCTGTTATGTTTTACTGCATAATTAACCCATAAAGTACACATAAAATAAGATGTTATTGTAGTTAATTGGTTATCATGATAAGAAGATATTATCACATTTATTGATCATTGTATTTGGAGTAAATATTTAAAGTGCATATAAATATTATAGGCTATTATAAAACGGTGATTACGCAAATCTGATTGTGTGTGAGGTGACTAAAAAAGTGTAAGTGAATGGTTTGTACGGATGTTTTGTGTTATTGTAAAAAATATACAGAGGAAAATGTGTGTTAACAAACAAAAGAAGTGGATCTAGTTTGATTATTAGTTTGTAAAAAGGGGGTGGAGTCAATAAGTTATACTTCTTCCCACTCCTTTTCGAGCGCAGAAAAAATTTTATTTATTTTTTTGACCATGTGTATGATTCTTTGTTATCTGATGATTCTATGTGCTTGAAATAAAACTACTACTACTACTACTACTACTAAAGACCCAAACATCCACCAGCAACCAAAACCATCTACTGCAGTGGTTCTCACACTTTTACAGTGGAGTACCCCCCTGAAATATACTTTTTTTTAGCCAAGTACCCCAACTCCCACTTCAGCATTGTTGATTGAAAATTTGTTCCTGTGCCAAAGGTGTCTGTTTATGTTTTCAAACCTTTGTAAACAAACATATATTTAACTGATTTATATATGTGTATATATGTATACACAACACACACACACACACACACACACACACACACACCCACACAATTGTTTAAAGTAAAAATTAACCTTTCATCAAAAAATAATAATTACTTAACTACTTAAATAAACTCATTTTGAAAAATAGAAAATAGAAATGTTCTTAAAATGTTACCTAAGCTTAAACAAGATGACGGACAATAAAACTATTATATGAATGTATTTATTGTGTTTTATGTTTCAGCATTAATTCTCATTATTTACTTGTATTCGGTTCATGATGACTTTTTTAGTGTATTTTTCCCAAATAATTTCAAGTACCCCCTGGGCTTCTTCCAAGTACCCCTGGGGGTATCCGTTACCTTACTCTGGGAACTCCTGATCTACTGATCTAAACTGTTAATACCTGTTGAGCAATAATTCTGTCAATACATGTAAATAATCGGTGTGTAAAATACAGTTTGTCGTCTTTTCATGGTCATCAGATATGACCCATTTGGACGTTCAGAGGCTCCGTAGTTACCATGGAAACACTGTCATCTTCTACAACATTGATTCACCAGTAAAACCCATGGGGTTGGACCAATGACAGTGGATGGACACACTGGGTTTATGTTTCAGTTAATGAGAGATTTGACTGTAAACGTCACTTTTTCTTCAGTTTTCTCTGCTTTTTAATAGAAGAAACCTCAACTTTAATCTGAGCTTTTAATGGACGTCTGCATGATCATCAGCGATAATCACTTAAGAAAGATTGAATATAGAGAAAAATTATTTTGAGGACTGCCACAGAAAGTAGTACTGGGTCTTTATGGGTTATACACACCATGAAAACGAAGACACAGACTCATTATTGGCCAGTTTTGACAGAACAACCAGGTTCACTCCACAGTTTACTGAATGTAGATAATAAACAGTACTATTATTATCCTTACATTGTAAATTAAATTAAATAAAAACAGGATGCATGACGACTAACCGTCTTCCAGCTGCTAGAAAACATCAGAGGAAACCCTGACGTCCTAAAAATACGTGCTCACAAACAGTCTTTCATTTTTGCCACAACTTGGATCAAATCCTTGAGAATCTTACAGCTGTTTTATGACTCAATCTGCTCGACTGCATTCGCCAAAATCTGGATTTTATGTGACTTTATGAAATTAGGTGTGGCTCCACAGTTTGGACAGAAGAACCCAGTAAATGATACGTCCAATCACAAGGGACGAGGAAGGAACCAAAACATCCTCTTCCTTTGAGAATAACAGGCAGATACTGAAGTACCATCATTTAGAGAAACAAAAAGGATATGTTTACATGTTTACACTGGAAAAAATCTAAACCTTACTGAGTTTATTTTTCTCATTTCTACGCAAATATCTCATCAAGCTTGAAATAAAAGATTTTTTTTTTTTGCTTAATTCAAGATTTTTTTTTTGCTTAACTCAAGATTTTTTTTTTTTTGCTTAATTCAAATTTTTTTTGCGTAATTCAAGGTTGTTGGGTTTTTTTTTTTGCTTAATTCAAGATTTTTTTTCATTTAAGATTTTTTTTTTGCTTAATTCAAGATTTTTTTGGCGTAATGCAAGTTTTTTTTTTTTTTTTTTTACTTGGTTCAAGATTTTTTTTTTTCACTTAATTCAACAATTTTTTTTTGCTTAATTCAAGATATTTTTGCTTAACTCAGGATTTTTTTTCTTAATTCAAGGTATTTTTGCTTAATTCAAGATTTTTTTTTTTGTTTAATTCAAGCAAAAAAAAAATCTGCAAATGGAACAAGCGAAAATTATCTTGGAATTTAATAAAATTATTTCTTGAAATAAGATTTTCCACATCTATTGTATAAAAATCAGTTCTTATCACTGCATGAAAAACCGATTATCAGCCCCGTAACGCCCGCAAACTTCAAAGATTCCCGGTAATTATTGTGAGTTTACAGAGAAGTTCAGCTAAGATTTTTTTTTTGTTAATTCAAGCAAAAATTCTGCAAATGGAACAAATGAAAATTACCCTGGTAAGATTTCTGAAATAAAATTTTCCAGATCTATTGTCTAAAAATGAGTTCTTATATCTCAGTGAAAAGTTCCTCTTTAGGTGATTATGTCTTATTTAAGTGTGATGAGATATTTGGACTAGAAGTGAGAAAAATACACTTGGTAAGGTTTACATTTTTCCAGTGTATTCGCCTCGTTTTGGGTCGGATGGACTATTGGATCATCCAAACAATTCCCGGTTGATGAAACCCTCCATATTCTCCGAAGCACTTGTTGTGAATCTGAATCCAAACACTTGTAACCGTCGGGGGGATTTGTACCGACGTCGTACTGTGAAACTAAAGTCTAGCAGCTGAAGGCGTTGGATTCTTCATTCAGATCTCAGTTCGAGGTTTTGTCAGTTTTCATCTTTTTCCCCATAACGGATATTCACACCTGCCAAGTCTTATGATTAAACCTCAGAGCTTCCTGGTGGCGTTGGAGCATCAGAGCGGAGAATGAGACAAAAAAAAAAAAAAAAAATGGAAAAGGAAACGGAGGACGAGGCAGATGGACAGACGAGGTGAGGCCTGAGATACCGGTGAACCAGGGAAGGGGATTGATTTTGTCTTATCGGCGTCTGGGCCTGACAGGTGACTGACGGCTGGACACGCCTGATTTCGCCTGAGATTCACAAACACACAAGCGGCGTTTTCCCACCATCACTCAGACAGCAAATGAAGCCATCCTCGTCTTAATCACACTCTCATTTTATCCAACCGTCCTGCTCGGCCCGTTCAGAAACATGTCAGTGGAGCTGAATGAATCTCCCTGCAGGCGCGACATGCACATATTATGTATTTGTAGAAGTTAATTTAGTCTAACATGTCAGAGCGCGAGCAAGTAAACTGTACATTCATTAAAAAGAAAAAAGAAAAATAAATGCATGAGATTGTCGCCCTGCAGGAAGGTTTGGGAAACAAAGTGTTTTGTGTTTGCAGCTGTGCATTCTGGTATGTCATAGTATGTCTAAATATGTGCAATTTACTGTGATTTTATGCAAAAAGCAAAATAAAATGCAAAGTATGCAAAGGCCAACCTGCCTCCTTGAAATGACTTGTTAACCCTTTAAACTCTAAGTCTAAAATGGTCCGTCTGCACTTTTTTTTTTCTATAACAAGGTTAGAAATATGCTGTTACTGAGTCCGTTTGCCCATTTTTCCAGAGCCCTTATTTCCAGATCTTTCCAGTTTATCTCTAAGGAGCTTCTCCACAAACGTTATCATTGAGTTGCCTTCCTCGTCCTCTGGCACGTTGTACATTCGGATGTTCTCTCGCTCATGGTCAGTAGCTTTTTGGCGTGTTGAGCCTGAACTTTTAGCATGTGTCTCAGTACCTGTTCAGCTGTTTGTTGTCTATTTCCACGGCTTCAATGTGAGTTTCCGCTTCTTGATTCTCTGGTTTGTCTTGTTAAGTTCGTCTTTAATAACCTCCAGCTGGCAGTGGTTTTCTTTTCGGAAGTCATAAATTTCTTGTAAAATTCTCTCCGTGTTACCTTGCCCTTCTCGTTAGTTTTCTGCTTGGTGCTGTTTTTTCCGCTAGCATAGCATTCCGTGCCTCGTGAGTCGTCGGTCTGTGCCGTTTAATTCAGCCATAGTTTTTTTGCTTTTTTCTCTCGTTACCATTGTTATCCTGTTTATTCTAAAGGTTTTGTACTTGGTGGGTTTAATTCATCCGTTTACAGGATATTTTTAAAATCATGTCAGGGAGACCTCTCTCTATGCTGCCATTCCTGAAGGAGGCGGGACAGGAACTCCCTTCCAGATCTTTCCAAATCTTTACAATTTAGTGCATGTTATAATTCTGCTAAACGGCTTGTTCTCCAGCTTCTAGTACAGGCATGAAAGACATTACCACAATGACCCAATAAAAACAATAAAGTGCAACTTGTCAGGTTTCAGAAAACTGTTGGAATTTTTCCAATGGACAAATGGTGACAGAGTTACAGCCATCCAAAGTGCATATGTGCAGGGTGTGTCAGCGATGACACGTTAGGTTTTTAAAGGGTTAACCCATAAGACCCAAACACCCACCATCAGCAAAACCATCAACTCCACCCTGCGAGGGAAACTCATTTCAGCTGCTTGTACTCACGACCTCATTCCTTCGTTCATTACCCAGAGCTCCCTGACCGTAGGTGAGGGTCAGAACGTAGATCGACGGTAAATCTAGAGCTTCGCCTTTTGTCTTAGCTCCCTCTCACCACAACGGACCGGTTTAGCATCGTCATCACCATAGAGGCCGCCCTGATCCACCTGTCGACCTCCCACTCCATCCACCTTCACTCATGAACAAGATCTTGTGATAGTTAAACTCCTCACCTGAGGCGGGACTTTGTCCCTGACCTGTAGTGGGCACTCTACCCTTTTCCAGGTGAGGACCATGGACTCAGACTTGGAGGTGCTGAGCTTCATTCCAGCTGCTTCACCACACACACACACACACACACACACACTGTACTTTCTGGGCTATAGAGCACACCTGACCTATAAGTCGCAGGTGTCCACGTTCTAACAGAAAGACGGTAAACAGACAGATTATTTAAATATTTACTTCCATACCTTAACTGCTTTTTTCCAAACAGTGCCTGTAACACGTCAGTAAACAGCAGGAACACAGCTGGTTCAAAAATCGGACCAATGGCCTTGTAGCTTACCGGCACCTCCTATCTCTTATAATGGGGAAATTTTTCAAAGTCGCACCAAATCCAGAATCAGAGCCGGATCCAAATATTTCACTAAATTTTGTTGATATCATCATAAAGAAGCTGTATACCAAGTTTGAAGTCAATCGGAATTGTAGTTTCGGAGAAGAAGATGATTGAAAGTTTTGTAACGGATGACGGCCAGTAAGCTAAGAAACACACAAAGTCACTGATCTGTATCTTCATCTTCCTCCTGCTCATTGAAACCACTGCAGTGGTCTTCTTCAGTGTCGGGGTTGAACATCCACAGAAAGGCTCCGTCACACTCCTTCTACGTCTCTCTTCCGTGCTGCAGCTCTGTTTCCTTCGTTACAGGACACATCCATTGTTTGAACTTCAAAGCTGCATCATATGCATTTCTTCGTGTGTTTTCCATGATGAGGGTTTGTACAAAATGATTGTTCAAAGTTCAGCTTAAAACTGAACTTTAAAAAAAAAAACTTCTCCTCTTCATCACCTCTTCCACCTGTCTGTCTCACTTTTGCGCTTCCTACTAGAGCGCCCCCTGGAGGCCGTTAGCCCGTGAAAATCTACTAGAGCCGCATCATTGTATAAGCCGCAGGGTTCAAAGCGTGAGAAAAAAGTAGCGGCTTATAGTCTGGAAAGTATGGTGCACACACACACACACACACACACACACATATATATAATATATACACTACCAGTCCAAAGTTTGGACTCACCTGGTTTTTCTTTATTGTCATGACTATTTACATTGTAGATTCTCACTGAAGGCATCAAAACTATGACTGAACACATGGAATTATGTAGTTAAAAAAAGTCTGACATAACTCAAAGCATGTTTTATATTTTAGATTATCAAAACAGCCCCATTTTGCTTTGATTACCGTTTTGTACAGTCTTGGCATTCTCTCAATGACCTTCATGAGGAAGTCACCTGAAATGTTTTCCAAAAGTTCTGAAGGAGTTCCCAGTGATGCTGAGCACTTGTTGGCCATCTGCGGTCCATCTCATGTCATTTAAATGAGAAGGTGAGTCCAAACTTTTGACCGGTCAAAAGTTTTAGAACACCCAATTTTTCCAGTTTTGTATTGAAATTCAAGCAGTTCAAGTCCAATGAACACCTTGAAATAGTACAAAGGTTCTGTGAACAGAAGACTTCCAGTTGCAGGTCTGATCTTCCAGTCTTCAGTGGTCCACTGGCGCCGTTTCATGGCCTAACCAAGCTTCTTTTTCTTATTCTGAAGTCTCAGCAATGGCTTTCTGCTGCAACTGGACCCATCAAACCTGCAACTGGAAGTCTTCTGTTCCCAGCTGGTACCAAAGTGTGTTCCAACACTACTTTCTGCAGACACAGGGGGTTGGAGGGAATTCACAAACGTTGGGACACCTGTAGGAATTAGTGGCACCAACTTTCCAGGCTTGATCAACCTCCATTGCTGTTAAGTTGTCAACCCATTTCTTGTTCGCCTTTTGTATAATTCTGAAATGTACATTATTTTCAGTTTTGTTTAACCTTACCTTTTTTTTTTTTAACCTCTGGCAGTTCACCACTTACCTTTGTACCATTTCAAGCTGTTCATTGGACTGGAACTGCTGAATTTCAATATAAAACTGGAAAAATTGGGGTGCTCTAAAACTTTTGACCAGTAGTGTCGCAGTATGTGTAGCAGTATGTATGCATATATAATAATTATATATATATATATATATATACTGTATATACATGTATGTGTTTCATTGAAGGTGCAAACCAGTCTGAAAGCTGCAGATCTGAGTTACTGGGCCAATACCAGCCTTTAATCAAGCAGGTGTCATGTTTGCAGCTCCGTGCGGCAGAAGGTTATCTGGCCTTTAATGAACTATTGATTTTATGACAGGACTCAGACGCCGCCTTTACAGAGTCTGTGTTGACAACAGGCACAAAGTCGGGCTGTGATCTCATCCACGGTAGCGCGATGCTCTTGTATTTATGACTCCCTGACACGGCGGATAGCTGGACCGCGCTGTGATGCTGCAGCTGCATCGGCCGCGTAAACAAACCTCACAGGCCCTTTGACCGGTCGACCTGGACCAGACGGCCGCCTTTTCCCACGCTTCCCTAGACTGGACTGGAATGAGACACCGTGGAATACTTCAGCACTGGAAACACTATCGGAATATGGTGACTCATCCCCAGACGGTCAAACAAGTCCACTACGCTTTTGTTTTCCTTTACATCTTGTGTGCTTTCACTTGTGCACACACCTACATTGCAGACTCTGGAAGAAAGAGAATCAAGAATAATTCCACTTATCGGTTCCACAACGTGATCACGTCAAATGTGCCACTGATTATGGTACCGTCATCGCTTAAGTCTTGTCAGTTCCCATCCTTAGGCCTCTGTCTTGTTATACAGGGTTCCTGCGGGTTTCTACAAGTTAAATTTAAGACTTTTTAAAGGGCTCATATTTATCTAAACTACTTTTCTTAGTCTGTGGTTCATTTATTTGTGTATTTGGACCCTAATAGTTCGTACAGTTTGATTTTGAACCCTCCAGCTGCTGCAAAGCCAACAAAAATCGAGTGGATTTCTACAACCTGTTTTAATTCCTTCTTAATTTGTAACATTTTAAAACTAGTTACGTCACAACATTTGCACATATGAGGTCCAGACTTCTGTCAAATGTTTCTCTAGTTCGACATAATTGTTTGTCAGCAGCAGCGGTTGTAGTCCAGACTGAAAATATGTCCAAACTTGGAGCCCATTGCCTAAAATGTTCAATTGTTGGTTGAATGGGACAGAGCAACACAGCCAATAACTGGAGGGGGCGGGGCCTGAAGTGTCTCATGTGCATTTAAAGGGCCAGCGCTCCAAAGCACCTTTCTGGTGTCATTAACTCAGAAACAGGGACCTGTGGAGTTGAATGAATGAAGAATTCAGTCCCAAGCAGAGCATTTACAGTTATATAGACCACAGGGAAATGTGGGAAAATGAAGAATTCCATTAAAAAAAAAAAAAACCAGCAAATATCACTCCTTCAACACCTTTTTAAGACTACTTAGAACAGAATTTAATGCCTAATTCATTTTCATACTGGCAAAAATTCATGACTCCTAGAATTTAGGGAAAATGTATTTATTTACTCCAACGACTTGATTCCCACTGTTCTGAATCATTTCTCACTGGGGGGGGGGGCTGCAAAATTAGCGATAACTGGTTCCTAATTTCATTTGGAACTGAGACTAAGACTAGCATTCCTTTCTTTGCAGTTGGACATATTTAAACGCAATACAGCGAACGTTTATGGCAGCGTACTGGGGCATTGTAAAGGGGGGTAAACATGACAAATTCACAAGGCCCAGCATTTCTGGGGGGCCCATAGAGCAGTGGAGGGGGTCCAGTGGATACAGGTTAGACGCTGTGAAAGTTTCGCATAATGTCAGTGGTATAATGAAGGCATAGAAGCCGGGAGTCGGACGTTGAAGGCATGTTAAGTTTCATTTTCGCTTCACACCAGCATTAGTTATTTATGGACCACACTCCCATAAATATAACTTCTGCCCCTACCACCCCCCCAGCTCTGAGAAATTGACAAGATACTGTATTTTATGAAGAGTGGAGCAAGGTTTGAGATTTTCATTATAGTTGAGTTTTATTGAGTTTTGACTTTTTTTTTTTCTCTAATTCAGTTAGTTTTAATTCGTTTTTAGAGCAGGTTTGCTAGTTTTTATTAGTTTTTTTTTTCTAAATGCTTAGTTTTAGTCTTGTTTTAGTATTAATTTTAGTTTTGTCTTATCTTTTATCTTCTTTGCCTTTGTATTCAAATAAATCCCAGACAGGACTCTGCTGCTTTCTCTAAACTTCAGTCTCCATGTTTCCAGGTAGAGTGGGGACCAGAAGACGACTGGAAACCACAAGTGATGAGAAGTGATGACCGTGAAGTACGTATGGTGCCAACAGCTAAAATTGCTAGAGCAAAATAAATTGTTTTCGTATCAATCCGACATTGACAAAACAAAAACAAAGGGAATTTTATCCATAATTTTATATGCTGTAGTTAGTTTTGTAAACACACAATACAGTTTCAGTTAGTTATCATTTTTTTCTTTAATTATAGTTTTTATTTATTTCAGTTAACAAAAAAAATTTTTTTCAATTCTAGTTTCATCATTGTGTTAGTTTTCGTTAATGATAATAACCTCGGGGCCCAGAGCGTTTAGCTTTCATGGGGCCCACAGTTGCTAGCGGCGCCCCAAGCAACGTAACTTAAGACCGACTATATCAAATGTCATACCTTTTAAAGACTTTTTAAAGGTATAAAATGCAGATTTGTAAATTCAAGACTTTTAAGACTTTTTAAGACCCCATGAGAACCCTGTAGAAACATCCCATACATCCATGGAGCCTGATGTAAAGGCGGTGCATTCGTAGTGTGAGATCTGATGGACTCTACTGTAATCCTGCTGCAGCGTCTTTTAATTGAGTGTGACGGCCGGCGTTACTCCATCAACCCGACGCCTTCGGGGGATGCAGGTGTTGATTCTTCCAGTCCGCCTCCCGTTGTGTGGCTGGCGTTCAGCTCTGTGGCGTTCCCACGAGCCATCAGCGGTGTGCGTACACTGATGCTACCCGATACGTCTCTGGGAGGGAGTTGATTTCCTCCTGAAGCCGATGCGCTGTTGGCATCCGGCTCGTCTGTGAATTCTCAGCTGTCTCTTATTCTTTTTCCAGGCTGATCATGATCCGGCTTCGTCACTGCCATCGAAGGCCTCGAACATTTTAACAGCTGCCGATTATGAGCCATTAGAGAAGACGATTTGACCTTTATTAGCTCGAGTCGATAGCATCACTTGGCGGAACTAAAGGGGTTTGTTTTTTTAGTTAAACTGGTAATGACGAACCTCTGACGCATTAAAATATCGAGGGTTTTTAGCTTATTAGATTGGATAAAATCAGTTGACGTGAGCCAAGAAGCAAATCAAGTCACCAAAACAAGCAGATGACTGGCATTAACACTGGTTCAGATGTTTTTGTTCTTTTAATAAATCATCAGCGTCAGAGCTGAGGAAGCAGAGAACAGAAGGTTAGAGCCTTCCTTCCTTGTCATCAAAAAATCTAACAAAACAAAAAGGACTTTCATTTCATCTATTGGAAGTTTTTTCGAACATAAGTATAAACAAAATACAAAGGTGAACAAAAGGCAAAGAGAAACCACAACTTTAACCTTTCATGCACGAATTATGAGAACCTTAATCAAAAATTTTCCTGAGTATTTTTTATTCCTCTTTAGGCATGAAAAAAACAATGTGATTGAAAATTTTCTTCAGAAAAATAAATCAAATAACTAAAATAAAATAATAAAATAAATACATTAAAAAATAATAAAAAAAAAAATTCAAATAACCTATTTTCATGAAGTTGCAAAAATGTCAATTAGCTGGACACCACGTTAATTTTTGATGCACAGAAACATGTATTTACTGATAAATTGTGTGAAAACGATGGGGAGGGCTTGTGATTCTGGGGGTTTATGCTCAGGGGAGAGCTACATAATGTTACCAATTCTGTCAGAAAAGATATGTAGTGTCTTAAAACTTTAATACAGATGTGTAAAAAAAAAAAAAAAAAAAAAAGAACACCATAATCCATGAATATCCAAGAACATCTGCAGAATAGCTGTCCACTGTAGTGACCAGTATACATGAAAGGGTTAAACAGAATATTCCAGAGTACTGAAGGCAGTAAGACAACCCAAAAAAACCCAAAACAGGTGGTTCCAGGCACAACAAACCCCGCCCCTCGTACATATTGTATTTTATTTTTGCATCAGTCCAGCTGATGTCATCATGTCTATGCATGTGCTGTCACCATATCAACTGGCTCTATATGACAAGTTTGAAGGAAATGAAGTCAAATTGATGTTTTGTATAGATGTGAAATTTTGCCCATTTTAAGTAAATGGGAGAAAAAAAAGATGTGAAAAATTCAGAAAAATTTTAACTTTGAGCTATTCTCCCAAAATGTAACCACATTATTCTGGTTCACTGGTAGTCTATAAACCAAATTAGTATGAATTCAGCCAATAGTTTTGCTGCTACAGACATGTGAAATTTTGCCCATTATAAGTAAATGGGGAAAAAAAAATATTTTAAAAATTTATAAAAAATTGAAACTTGGACCATTTTCCCCAAAATGTAATGACATCTATTCTGGGTCACTGGCAATCTATAACCAAATTTGTGTATAAATTCAACACTAGTTTTGCTGCTATAGACATTTGAAATTTTGCCATTATAAGTAAAGGAAAGGAAGGAAAAAAAAAGATGCAAAAAAAGAAATCATAAAAAAATTGAACTTTGACCTACTTTTCCCAAAATTGAAATGCATCTATTCTGGGTCACTGGCAATCTATAAACCAAATTTAGTATGAATTCAACAATTGTTTTGCTGCTAAAGTGTTAACAAAGAAACAAACGGAAAATAATAAATAAATAAATATAATAAAAAAAAAACAGTACCCTGGGGTAAAAAAACACAACGTTCAACTACTTCATTGTGGCTCCTCAACAACACTTCACGCCCAAGTAGGAAGAAGCCAGGTTTATGTTGTCCAACCCCAACATATACAATCCATAAAACAAAACAAACCAAAACAAAAAAAAAACAGGTCTGTACTAAGTTTCTTGGAAAAGAGCTGAAGTCAAAACATACATAGAAATCTGAAAGCCCAAAACAGTACAGATGTATTTCCTCCTTTGAACACTTCTGTTAATCCTGGGTTAAACTGCTGTTCCTCTCCTTATATTTGTTTAAAAATTATATTGTATATATTCCTTAAACTGCAGTTTAAAGGATATATACAATATCAGCTGATTTATGTTTTTACTTTGCTTTATTTCATCCGTAGACGTTCTGAAGTTCCCTCTACATTAATATCCTTCTCTCTCAGAACAAATTCTGTATTTTATTTGAAAGTAACTTATGTCTTGCTAATACTAGTGTGCTTTTTAAAATGAATCAAATGTGGACATTTTAGAGTTGTAATTTTAGAAAAAAGTTCATTTGTATAGTCCCTATATCCGCATTATTTACAGTCTAATGGCCTGTTTTTTGTATAGTATATGTTTGTACATTGGTTTTATATGTTTCCTCACACCTCAACACAGTAACCCAAATACGTGAACTTTCATGTGTAATGTTCATTTGCATAAATAACGGTACATCTGAGTCATGGAGTGGATCCAGATGCAAGAAAACAACAGATAAGAATGGAAACCAAACCAAAAACCACCAGGTCCAAGTAAACATGAGGGTTTCAGACCAAACAGGAACATGGAGGATGAGGTTGAAGGAAGGTGAGGGTTTATGTTAGAGTTGATTCTAGAATAGAAACAGATGGAAACCAAGGATGGAAAACTGCAGGTGAAACCAGGACCATGGAAAACTACTGAGATGGAGATGAGCACAGCGAAGAAACACAGAAGAAAACAGGTGAGAAAAATAGGACCAAGGGTTCTGTCGTCCAATGGCATTTTTTACCCATAAACACCAGAGCTACTGTTGTGTCAGTTCCCAAATGTTTTTTTTTTTTTTTTCCTGTCTATATAACTTTCATAAGTGATTTATCACCATTTATTACGATATATCCTCTGTATTTTGTATTTTTTCAGTGTAAATCAGGTATTTTCCTATATTTAATTTACTGATCATGTAGATGTGTTTAAAGCTCTGATTAAAGTGGTGGTTATTATATCAGAATAGAGAAAACAGAAGAAAAGGTGACTTTTCAGCAAATCTCTCATTAACTGAACATAAACCCAGTGTGTCCATCCACTGTCATCGATCCAACTCCATTGGTTTTACTGCTGAATCAATGTTGTAGAAGATGACAGTGTTTCCATGGTAACTAAGGAGCCTGAACGTCCAAATGGGTCATATGTGATGACCATGAAAAGACGACAAACTGTGTTTTACACCATATTAACATGTATTGATAGGATTAGTGAATCAAAGGTGTTAAATGTTTTAGGTTGCTGATGGCTGTTTGGGTCTTTATGGGTTAGAGACATTAATTGACATTGACCTTACAAGGTCAAAGGTCATGGCACCAAATGAAAGCCCATATGTGACTTCCTATGTACTGCCAATAGTAATTATATCAATATCTTCAACTGTTTGGAATGTGTCCCATTATAAATCCACGGGGATTTGAAAAATTCAAAATAATTCTGACAGTTTCGAAAAAGAAGATTCTTGAAAAATTGTTTATGGATGGAAGATGGATGACAACTGATACAATAGTCCATCGGACCCTTCGGGAAGTTGGCCAAGTGCTAATGCTAATTGCTGATGCTAATGTTCCGTGTTATGTGTGTTGTGATAGGTAGAATTCTGAGACCAAATTAAACAAGAAAAGCACTTGGAGAGCACAGACCTCTGCCAAGACAGAACCCCCCCCCCCACCCCCCCCCCCCACCCCCCCCCCCCCCCCCACCCCCCCCCCCACCCCCCCCCCCCCCCCCCCCACCCCCCCCCCACCCCCCCCCCCCCCCCCCCCCCCCCCCCATCACCACCAAAATTTAATCATTTGTTCCTTGTGCCAGTATCAACATTTCCTGAAAATTTCATGAATATCCGTCCATAACTTTTTCAGTGATCTTGCTAACAAACAAACAAACAAACAAACACACACTCAAAGCAAAGTGATCACAATACCTCCTGGCAGAGGGTTAGGTACTTTTCTGTGAAAAAAGAAAAAATTTCTTCAAAAAAATTGAAATTTTTTGGTTATTCAGTTACAGCTTTTTCATGTTATTTTACATCTGACATGTAAAATCAGTCTATTTTTGTCATTTCACTGATATTTTCCTGTATCTTAAAAATACAGGAAAAATCTGTGAAAGAAACAGTGAAAATTCTGTTAAATTACAGATTTTTTTTACAGTGAAGGTGTGTAAACTTCACAGCTGTAGACACTAATCTCCTCAGCTGTCTCCATGGCTGCTGAAAACACTGGTGTAATTTCACCCCATTAGCCCGCTGTCAATCACAGACGCCACATCCGGAGTCGCAGAGCATACATCACACTTAAGCCGCTAATTTACAGCTGATTAATAAACAGCTCTGCTCCTCCTCCTCCTCCTCCATGTTAGAATGTCGGTTTGGAGGAAACACGAGGTGTCCAGATCTTTGAGGAACGCTGCGATGATGGATTCGGACCCAGTGAGGACCACCTTCAGGCACAAAATACAGCCCATCATCTGGAAGTTATCCTTAGAAACACTCGCTGGTTTTAATGTAAACCCTGTTTCAGCCTCTGAGACTTACTGTTTGTGGCGCCCAGGGCAACGTGAAGATAAGGCTTAAAAACAGCCATGAGCAACAACGCAGCAACGCAACTCACCTCAAACTGACAGCATGGAAATATAGGCAACACCCAACCACAAAATACACAAACTGATGAGGTTGTCCTGCCTGGAAAAGCAGCCGTTTGTTTCCTGCTTCATGGGGACAAACACCATCTAACACCACAGATCTAATCTGAACCTTAACCAGCCTGTTTTTGTCCCTAAACCATCGTATTCCCACAGACAGAAAGAATACAACAATGACCATCAGCAGATCGTCCTCACTGTTGTTCTGTGTTTTTATGAGGTTTGGTTTTTCTCATTGCTTATGGACTACAGATGGAAGTTAGCACTGCTGCTACAGTCTGGCAGATTTACAGCTGCAAATGTTGTAGATGTTCACAATATGCACTGTCCCAAATAAATAAACTGGAAAAAATCTAAATCTTATCAAGTGTATTTTTCTCATTTCTAGTCCAAATCTCTCATACTTAAAATAAGACATAATCACCTAAAGAGTAACTTTTCAGTGAGATATAAGAACTGATTTTTAGACAATAGATCTGGAAAATCTCATTTCAAGAAATCTTACCAAGATAATTTTCACTACTTCTATTGGCAGATTTTTTTTCCTGCTTAATTCAAGATTTTTTGCTTAATTCAAGCAAAAATCTGTCAATATTGGAACAAGTGAAAATTATCTTGATAAGATTTCTTGAAATAAGATTTTCCAGATCTATTATCTAAAAATCAGTTCTCATATCTCACTGAAAAGTTCCCCTTTAGGTGATTATGAAAAAATCTAAATCTTACCAAGTGTATTTTTCTCATTCTAGTCCAAATATCTCATGACATTTAAAATAAGACATAATCACCCAAAGAGTAACTTTTCAGTGAGATATAAGAACTGATTTTTAGACAATAGAGTTTGGATTGTTTTTTTTTTTTTTTTTTTTGCTTCATGATATTTTTTTTGCTTAATTCAAAAAAAAAGGTAAAGTTAAACAAAACTGAAAAATAATGTACATTTCAGAATGATACAAAAAGGCCTTTTTCAGCGAACAAGAAATGGGTTAACAACTTAAAGCAGTTCTGCAGCAATGGAGGTTGATCAAGCCTGGACAGTTGGTGCTACCAGTTCCTCCAGGTGTCCCAACGTTTGTGAATTCCTTCCAACCCCCTGTGTCTGCATAAAAGTAGTGTTGGAACACACTTTGGTACCATACCGCTGGAGCATTATTTGAACAGTATTGGACTGCGAAAGTAGTGTTACTATAAAAATGGAAAAGAGGAAAAGGCAATTAACAATAGAAGAGAGACAGAACATCAGAACACTGAAACATGTAGGTCTGTCCTACAGAGAAATGTCCAAGAAAGTCCAGGTGTCAGTAAGTCCAGTTTCCTTCACCATCCAAAGGCACTCAGAAACTGGACTGGGAAATGCAGACAGGAAGAGGTCTGGAAGAACCAAAGACAACAGAATCAGAAGACAAGTTTATGACAGTCAACAGCTGGAGTGAGAGGAGACTCACCGGACAACAGCTTCAAGCACAGTGAAGATAGTGGTCGTAGTAAGCAAGTCTGAGTTTACACTGTGAACACAAGTGTTCATACTTTTTAATGCTGACCATAAGTTTTCTGTTCTTGGAATTGTATCTCCTCGCAACCGCTAGTTTGTAAGACACCTGTGTCCTTCAAAACATGTTACTCTCAGTCAGCTTCTCGATTCTGCATACTGTAAGCTACTTTATCTCTAAAGAGGGGGGGCCGTAGGCGCAAATTGGCAGCCACGCTTCTGTCAGTCTGCCCCAGGGCAGCTGTCGCTACATATGTAGTTTACCACCACCAGAGGGAGAATGTGAGAGCAAATGAATAATGGATCAATAATGTAAAGCGCTTTGGGAGTCTAGAAAAGCACTATATAAAATCCAATCCATTATTATAAAGATAGCACTAGGTACAGTTTGAACTTTTAGCCCATAGCAGAGCATGAGCTCTCTCAGTTCTGGAATTCAACAAAAAGTAACTTTTCGAACTTCCCAGAATGACTCCAAGGTCTTACATTCTGTCCTGTGTCCATCTGATGTTCTTTCTTCTGCTTGGCGACAGTATCATACGTCATATTTTATATTAACTAATCCCATGTAAGCTTAGCACAGCCTCTATAAGTCAGACTGATTTTCTGTATTAGGTAGAACTGACTCTTAAGAGAGGGCGAAGCTTCGTCTGTCAGTTTTCTCATTTGTGCACAAGTAAACGGATCGACTGATTGAAGCAAATCCATTCTCCACGAAATCTTTTTCGTTTTCCAACCATCACAGAAGACTTCCAGTTGCAGGTTTGATGGGCCAAATTGCAGCAAGAAAGCCACTGCTGAGACTTCAGAATAAGAAAAAGAGGCTTGGCTGGACCACAAAACACCCCAGTGGACTACTGAAGAGTGGGAGAAGGGTTCTGGACTGATGAATCCAAATTTGAAATCTTCAGTTCATCCTGTAGGACTTCTGTACGCCGTCGAGTAGGTGAAAGGATGGTTCCTCAGTGTGTGACATAAACTGTCAAACATGGAGGAGGAAGTGTGATGGTCTGGGGCTGTTTTGCTGGATCCAGGGTCGGTGACTCGTACAGAGTGAAAGGCACCCTGAACCCGTATGGCTCCCACAGCTTTCTGCAGCTATGCCATGCACTACCCTCTGGGATGCAATGCCTAGTTGGTCAGGGGTTCATCCTACAGCACTAATGACCCAAAACACAAGTCCAAGCTCTGCCAGAACTACCTGAAGAAAAAAGAACAAGATGGTTCCTTTGAAAACATGGAGTGCCCAGCACAGTGTCCAGACCTAAACCCCATGGAGCTGGTTTGGATGAACTGGACAGAAGAGTGAAAGCAAAGACACCTACAAGTGCCACACATTTATGGGAACTTCTGCAGCAGAGTTGGAAGAACTTTGGAAGAATATTTGATTTCCACTGTAGAAAGAATGCCACGAGTGTGTTCAACTGTTCTGTCTGCCAAAGGTGGACACTGTGGTGAGTCAAAAGTTTAGAATAGATTCTGGTTTCTAAGTTGATTCCATGATTTCTTTTTTAACTTCAATTGTTTATTCGTTCTATGCTTTAATTTCAGAGTACACTGAGACATTAAACTGCATTATTTTCAATGAAATTCTGGAAAAATTGGGGTGTTCTAAAACTTTTGACTGGTAGTGTATATACCATAGATAAAAAAAAACAAAAAAAACAAACTGTATTCTGTTTAAAATAAGAGTTTTACCATTCTATAATCCTTAGATAATATTTGTTTACTTGATAAGAGCAATTTTCTTACTGCACAGGCAAATAATTTTAGTTAAAGAAGACATTTTAATCCAGTATTGAGTTTAATTTCCTTATTTTTGCAGTGCTGTCTGTTATTGACATCTGTGACTGGACATAAAACTGTTCTGACGTGTCACACAAGTGCAGGAGTGCAGAGGTCTGAAGCTCAGACATCCTGACATTTGTACGTCTGATGTCTGAAGTGTAGCTCCGTGTTGTTCTGTTCCTCTGGGTCCACCGTGGTATAGATTTTTCTTTTCTGATGCATGGCTGAAGCAGATTGAACAGATGGAGTCTGTGCGTCGGCCTCATTAGTTTGTGCAGGATGTGGACTGGAAACCCAGACCCGGACGGCGGTAAAATACTGGTACTACCGAATAACACATATAGACCCTGAGCTACTTTTTATGGCAGTTCCCAAATGAATTTTTCTCTATCTTTAACCTTTCTTAAATGATTTATCACCATTTCTTTGAATATTATCCTCTGGACTTTGCATTTTTCATGAACTATAGAGGGTATGCATGTGACGTCACCGCTAGTGGAAGTCATTGCGGTTACGTCCGCTGAGTGGCAGAAAGAGGCAGATGAGTAGCGGCTTTGGCTTGAATACTGCGAAAACTTAGAACAATCTAAAATATGGGAAGAGCTGCTGTGTCACTATCGCAAATAGGTTTAAAAGCACTCGGAGCTATCGTTTTAGCGGCGACCTAAAGCCAAAGACAAAAGAAGCAGATGGATCGCTGCAATTCGTAGAAATAACTGGAATCCAGGCAACAAAACCTGGATTCGTGTCAGGTAACGTCAATTTATGCTGTATTCTTGCGTAAAATCATACCTTAAATTACATATTTTTTGGCTAACGTTACTTCTTAGTAAAGCTCTTAATGTTAGCATCTGTCATTTAGTTCTATGTTTCAGAACTGAAACGTTTTTGTCTTCAGTTGTGTGATTCTGAACCTTGTGCTCTACATGATTTGTAAACTAGCTTAAACTGAGGCTAACCTAGTTTTCCAAATAAGGGGGTACTCTAGCACCAAAGCTGTTGGATCTGTGTTGGATCCAGTATTTGATGTGAACTCTCCTTAAATCTCCACAGTACCAGTAGATCATCCACTCACTTGGGTCAAACTAAGGTTCAACTCCAGTAAATCAGTAGTGAACTGTGAGCACTACTGCTGGGCCTTTACCACGGAAATCACCGCCAACAAAATCCGTCTGCACTGACACAAAACCTCCAAAACAATAGTATGTTGAATTAAAGCACTCACCAGCTGGAATCCTCTAATTGACGATGATGAGGATGTCAACAACTCTTGTCTTTTGGATGCTTTCAGCCTTTGCATTGGGGATTTCCCGGCGTTGAACTCAGGTTCATATAAATGTCAGGATAGGTGATTTCTGCCACAGATCAATGTTCGAAGACCACTTGTTGTTGGTAGCTTGTATGGATCCATGTCCAGTCCAGTTGTCTTTAATTTCATGTTATATTCCACATTTTTCCTGGTCTCGCTGTAGTTACTGCTATACTCTGTCATGTTGAGCCGGTTTGTTTTAGCCACTCAGTCTGACTTACAGGGGCGTGGCCCAGGGGGAAGTGACGGATGTGCATTCACTCTATAATTAATTTATGGATCATGTAGAAGTTAACCCATGAAGACCCAAACATCCATCAGTGAATACTGATCTAAACAGTTTAATACTGTTGATCCATTAATTCTATCAATACGTGTAAAATACAGCTCGTCATCTTTTCATGGTCATCAGATAGACCCATTTGGACGTTCAGAGGCTCTGTAGTTACCATGGAAACACCCTCATCTTCTACAACATTGATTCACCAGTAAAACCATGGAGTTGGATCAATGACAGTGGATGGACACACTGGGTTTATGTTCAATTAATGAGGGATTTGACTGAAAAAGTCACTTTTTTTCTGTGTTCTCTGTTTTTGATATAATAACCCTCAACATTTACATCAGGGGTGTCAAACTCATTTTAGTTCAGGGGCCACATTAAGCCCAAATTGATCTCAAGTGGCCGGACTAGTAAAACAATAGCATAATAACCTGTAAATAAGACAACTCCAATTTTTTCTTTTTTTTTAGTGCAATCAAAATTAAATTATGAAAGTATGTACATTTACAAACTATCCAAACAAAAACGATATGAATAACCTGAAAAAACTGAAATTTCTTGAGAGAAATAAGTGTGATTTTAACAATATTAGACTTCAGCTTACCATTTATACATGCATATTATGGATTGGATCTACAAAGGCACAAAAATTTAATAACAGGAAGAATAATGTTAAATATCACTTACAAAATTTCAGGTTTTTCACATTTTATTGTTTGTAAATGTTAATGTAAGCTTTTACTCTAAAACAAAGAGAAAATTTGGAGTTGTCATTAATAATAGGTGTAATGTAATATGTTTTTCACATTAAACTAAGATAATTTGGAGTAATTATTTATAGGTTATTATGCTGTTATTTTAGTTGAGATTACATTGTTCTGTATGTGGAACCTGAACTAAAACGAGTTTCTTAATATCTTACGTGTAATTTTTGCTCTTTGCAAATTCATCCCGCGGGCCGGACTGGAACCTTGGCGGCCAGTTTTGGCCTCCGGGCCGAATGTTTGACACCCCTGATCTTTATGATCAGTAGGGATGGGAATCGAGAACCGGATCCCAGTAGCTCGATTCCTTGGAATCATTTGCCTGCCTGCTTAACAACTCTGCTTATCAATTCTGCCTTCGTGCGCGCATGCGCGATGATGTCACGCGTACGCTGCATTGTTTTGGTCAGAACGTAGCCAAAATGGCGTTGAGGCAGAAACGGTCTAAAAAAGTAACACCAGGTCCACTGGAACACTGTCAAAGCTTCCATTTGTTCAAAAGGGTGGAATCCCCCACTATGTTCAAACATTTGTCCACAGCATGTGATTCATTTACAGGAATGTCACATATTTGATTAACTACTTAGCGACGCTTGTGAATCTAGCGGCGAGAAGAATCAATAAGGAATCGGATTGATAAGCAAAATCAATAATGGAATCAGAATCGATTCCCATCCCTAATGATCAGTAAATTAAATGTAGGAAAATTGATTTTTGCACTAAAAAAAACACAAAATACAGATGATAATATTACAATAAATGGTGCTAAACCACATAAGGAATGTTAAATAAAGAGAAGAATTCCTGTGGGAGCTGACAGAACAGTAACACTGGGTCCTTATGGGTTAAAACCAGATGGAGTTTTGACTGACAGTTGACGAGCTCTGTCAGTCGGCTGTACACGTACTTTTATCAAAATACTGGAGGCTGCATTTTAACAAACATCCAGGAAAAACATATTTTATATCCTGCACTCAAGTGTTCACACCACGACTAAAAGCAGAGATGCATCGATGGCAAACATCCAACTCTAACTAAACACCAAAGTCTAATTAATGCATTTATATTTTCACTATCTGTTTATTTGTTGATTATTTCTCATTATTTTCAAATCCTGCTGCACAATACAGGCTAGATCAAGCAGTTACATTCGACAAAAGCTTAAAATCAGGAAATTATGACCAAATTTGCTCCAAAATTTCAGTATTTTACAGAAACTGTGGTGCTATGGTACTTTACTGAGCTCTAAAAAGTGTTCTTTTTTAGTGTTTCTGTCGACAGCTGTGGATGTGGAGGAGAGCATGAAGGATGAAGAAGAGCTTCAAAGACCCACACTGCTGACAGGATTAAATGATGTGTCACATGTCTTCTTTTATGGCTTGGTGGGAGCAGGATGTCAGTTTGACGCCGTTATTTGGCCCATGGCAGCACTACAGGCGTTCTGAACACAGCCGGCAATGTTTTATACATGACAATAAAGAAAAGGGTACAACCAGAGGTAAAAGACTGTGTGGACGTTTACATTTGGAAAATTATACAGATTCTTAAGCCACTTTTAGACAGAGATCCCGAAAAAAGTCATAAGGCAATACTTTTGCCTATTTTCAACTGTAATAAAGCCAATAACGTAATAACTTGTCAATAATGTAATAACTATTCTTGACTCAAACACATCATTCATCAATAATATGTACTATGTAGCTCTCACTGTCCTTAGTTATGGTTGTTAAGCCAGTCTGAGAATTATTTGCTGTACAAAAATCTTTATTTAGTTTTTTTTTTTTTTTTTTTTTGCTTAACCTCCTAAGACCCAGGAAATGTCAGCAAAGTACCAGCTTTTTTTTTTTTTTTTTTTTTTTTTTATTAAATAAGTGCCTATATTGGAAACATCATGATGCAACAGTTTCTTCAGATGCACTTTTTAAAATTTTTATGGAATGTGATTTGTGGTGGACAGTTTTCTTTTTTTTTCTTTTTTTTGGATAAAGTTGTGAAACTCTTGTCCACAAATGTGGACAGAAAACCCGTAGCTGGGTCTGAGGAGGTTAAATATGTACTTTCATAATTTCATGTATGGATGAATATGACGACTGGGTCATCCACTATACCTATTTTTAAAAAACTGCAAAAATATTATTTGCTCCCAAGAAATACAGTGTTATTTATGTACTGTTACAATATAACCCTATATATAACCCTAAACTGACTGGAAAGACAACAGCTGTCATTAGAAACCTAAACCCACTGAACTGACCTCACTAAAGGGTTTGTAAAAAGTCTGCAATGGAAAACCATCCCCAAGCCGTAAGGATGTCTAATCTGAAAAGTTCTGTCCATGAAAAACTGCACCCACGGTTCAACCCTCATGGAATGAACAGGGTTCATACGAGTGTTTGAGATCCTTGAAAATACTTGAATTTCAATGTTGTGTTTTCAAAGTCTGAAAAGGGCTTGAATTTTAAAAAGTGTGAAGTGATTCATTTATTTATTTTTAATATTAACTCAAGCCAAAGCTACTTACAGAGAGGTGATACATTTAGAAAAATAAAACTTTATGTCAAAAAGAAATGATTGTCTTTATTTATTTTACTTACTTACTTAATTAATTAATTAATTAATTATTTTTTTGCGTTAACATGCCTTACACTATGCTACACAATTTTTGCCCGTGAACATGTGTATGCTTACATGTACATGTGTCTACAGGGGAATGTATTGTTGTGTTGCATTTTTATATGTATGTATGTATTTGGGTGCTTCTATGAAAATGGGTTTATTTTGGTATCTGTCACTTTTCCAGCTTTTTTAGACCCAATAATAAGAGAAATTTAGAGATATTTCCCCCCAGGATATACCTAATGATGACGTCAGATAAATGCAAAAAAAAAAGAAAATCTCAGTGAATCTCAGTCTCATTCCAGGTTCTGCGCGTAACCCATCGCGTCCACTTGCGTTACATACAGAACCTGCCCATTTAAACACAAATAAATTGAGAATTATTTTGCAACAGCAGTAATTTTTGTGAAACACTCACTCTTGCATAATTAATTAAATTCCCAAAATGTACCTGTGAGAGAATAAAGATATATATATATATATATATATATATATAATATATACCGTGTAATTTTTGTGTCCTTGTGTCCTGACCGCGTTAAATGATGATTTTTGTATAAAATAATATAAAATATTTTTATCTGAAAAATAGTTTCTCTTTTATCTCACTAAATACTTATTTTAAAAAAGACCCAAAATGCTACATCTGGTTTGAATTTTTAGCCCCATGTCCTGTTTTAGGGACCAGTTTCAAAGAAGCACCCAGATACACATCTTTTTTATTTATTTATTTTATTTGTGATATTTTGTACCTATGTTTAGGTGTAAGTTTGTGCTTTACAACCTCTCAGTGGCTTGTTTTGTGTTTGTGTGTGTTCTGTATAAAACAACAATTCCTATTGTTTCGATTTTTTCTTTTTGCACCATTGCTGTAAAAGACTCAATAAAAAATACCTCGAAAAAAAAAAATAAAAGTAGCAGGTGTTCTCAGTTCGACTCCAGGTACATTTTTATCATAATCTTTGTCTCAGTGTGAGTGCGTCAGAAGAACAACGAGCGGCATCCCTTTTTGGATAAAACTTTGTGTTCTCCTTGAATTTCTAAAATTTTTGCTTTTATGAAGCATAATTTTAGACATTTACAGCATAATACAATGTACGTCACGGCGATAAAAAGTGAGAAAAATAATCATGAGTATATGTATTCCTGCAGATATGGATTTTTGCGATAAGGTGCTGGAAAAATTTGAAAATGACCCTTAACCTTTTCATGCATAGTGGTCACTCCAGTGGACAGCTGTTCTCCAGCTGTTCTCTTGTATATTTACAGGTTTTGTTGTTTTAGTTTCATATCAGCCGACACAGTGGACGCTGATGCACCATCCCATACACCGATATTCAGACCATTACTGTAACTTTCCTGTTCTTGATAAACCTGATCTGCACTATCATATTTGGGTGTAAATCAATTGCTAATTGTTATTAGATTGCAATTAACAGGTTTTTTTTTTTTTTTTTTGAACAAAAATGTTTTGTATTTTTTCATATTATTTGAGTGAATAATAACTAGCATAAAATGTGACAAAACATCAGTTCAGCAGCATTAAAAATGTTTTTATTTAATAGTTTTCACACAGTACATCAGTAAATACATGTCTCTTTGCTTCAAAAATGAAATCAATTAAATGGTGTCCAGCTAAGTGGAGATTTTTGTCTCTCCACGAAAAAAAGGTTCATAAAAAAATTTCAATCTCAGTTTTTTCATGCCTAAAAAGGAATAAAACACTCAGGGAAAAAAATCTTGATTAAGGTTCTCACAATTCATACATGAAAGGGTTAAAAGTGCTTGGATTTGACCTTGAAAATGTGTCAAACTCTGCATCTAACAGTGGTTGACATCTCAGATGGAAAACAGGCGTTGGTAGAAGTCAGAAACACTGGTGTCCTTGAGCGTCCGCCTCCAAAGAACACTTGTTGCTCACTTTTCTCAACGTTAGTGACAGAAAATCCAAACTTCCAGAGTCAGAAAAGGAAAAGTGAGTGTAGAAGAAGACAACAAACACTTCCATCTGTCATTAAACTCAAGTGCTGGTGCTGGAGCTCAAGTGGGGTCAACAGGAAAGGTCCGCTCGGATTGGCGTCCGGCGTTAGAAATGTTGGTGATCGTTGTAAATGATGACGGAGCTGAAGTTTTTAGGAAGTTCAAAGTCTGTTCAAGGTCGTCCAGTTCAGTCTCACGAACACTAATATTTCACTGTTATTCAGAACAGTCTGTATGTTTGGATGATCTGACGGAGTTTGAAAGACATTCAGATTATCTTTATGAATCCTGAGATAAGATTCATGTCAGCTTCAACTCCAGAGCGAGGAAAGAATGCAATCAAAACAAGTGGTTCCAGAAACAACAAACCCTGCCCCTCGCACATATAGTAGCTTATTGTGTCATCAATCCAGCTGATGGCATCATGTCAGCATATCAGTTGCCTCTTTATATGTGCCAAGTCTGAAGTAAATTGAAACCAAATCAATGTTTTTATAGATTTTAAAAAATTTTGCCCATAATAAGTAAATGGAGAAAAAAAAAATCATAAAAAATCTGAATTTTGACCTACTGTTCCCAAAATGTAATCACATCTATTCTGGGCCACTGGCAATCTATAAACCCAATTTGGTCTGAATTCTACAGATGTGAAATTTTGCCCATTATAAGTAAATGGGAAAAAAAAGATTTTAAAAAATTCATTAAAATTGAAACTTTGACCTATTTTTTCCAAAATGTAGTGACATTTATTCTCCATCACTGGCAATCTATAACCCAGTTTGGTATGAATTAAACCAACAGTTTTGCTGCTACAGACGTTTGAAATTTTGCCCATTCTAAATAAATGGAGAAAAAAAAGATTTTAAAATTCATTAAAAATTTAACTTTGACCTACTTTTCCCAAAATGTAACTAGATCTATTCTGGGTCACTAGCCATCTATAAACCAATTTGGTATGAATTAAACCAACAGTTTTGCTGCTACAGACATGTGAAATTTTGCCCATTATAACTAAATGGAGAAAAAAAAAATTGATTAAAAAAAATCATTAAAAACTTTTAACTTGACCTTTTTTTCCCAAATTTGTAACTACATCTATTCTCAGTCTCTGGTGATCTATAAACCCAATTTGAAATTTATTCAACCGATAGTTTTGCTGCTACAGACATTTGAAATTTTGCCCATTATAACTAAATGGAGAAAAACAGATTTTAAAATTTCATTAAAAATTGGAACTTTGACCTACTGTTCCTAAAATGCAATGAGATCCATTCTGCATCACTGGCGCTCTGTAAACCAGATTTGGTATGAATTCAACCAATAGTTTTGCTGCTAGAGTTAACAACCAACCAGCCAACCAACCAACCAACCAACCAGCCAACCAACCAAAAACAATACCCCTTGCCTCCACTTCGGCGGGTGGGGTAATAAGTACAAAGTGAACTACTTACACGATCCCTTTGAAAAGTAGAACATCTTAACAAAAATGTCAAAAGACAGAGCACCTAGCATTAGCAATTAGCATTAGCACTTAGGTTAACCCATAAAGACCCAAACAGCCACTGGCAACTGAAATCATCTATTGATCTAAATCGATTAATACCATCCACTAAACCTATTAAATGTTGAAATAACTGGTGTAAAATCAATGACAGTGGATCGAGACGCTTGTTTTATGATCAGTTCATGATATTGCTAAAAAGTCGCTTTTTCTTCACTTTTCCATGTTTCTCACTGAATAACCCTCAACTTTAATCTGAGCTTTTGAACATCTACATGATCAGTGAATGAAATGTAGGAAAATACATGATTTTTACTGAAACAATGCAAAAACACAGAGGGGAATATTACAATTAATGGTTATAAATCACTTCAGAAAGGTTACACTTAGAGGGAAAAAATCCTAACCTTCAAAACCTTCTTTATGGGTTAAAGAAGGTTTTTAGGCAACGAGCAGAAAACACTTGAACTGGCATTTGCATGAAAATAGACATCCTTATACCTCTGCATGCATGTAAACTATTATTAGGAATGATTTGTGGATGTAAACAGTCACTGCTCTGTCTTTTCACACAGACATCCATCACTTCTTCTCTCTGCTTTTCTTTTATTGACTCAGAGTTTGACTTTTATCATCAACGGCTCTGGTTATTAATGGGAAAATAAGTTTGATAAAAGCAGCTTTATTTTATTGCAGACAAAGCGATGAATCAAATCATGTCATATCCTGCATTTTCTACTCGTGTGGGGATGAAAATAAGGAACTAAAAACCCCCA
The DNA here is from genome assembly GCF_902148855.1 of Sphaeramia orbicularis. NCBI lineage: Eukaryota > Metazoa > Chordata > Actinopteri > Kurtiformes > Apogonidae > Sphaeramia > Sphaeramia orbicularis. The sequence goes on along the minus strand of NC_043976.1, from coordinate 40,462,623 downwards.
GCTGTCAGAAATGTGATGTGTATGAATATTAGGATTAACTGTCAAGGACTCGCTGAAATCCTCTTTGCTTTAAGATCGTATTGGTGCCATGGGAAATTGCGTTAAATATTGCCTCGTTCATTTGTGTACCTGTTTGCTTTGTGCTCTAAAGCGGACATAAATGCTGACTGGTTCTGATAACGCACTAATTCCTCGACTTCAGCTTTTCCACCAAACATGTGGGTGTCTTCTGTGGTGGTCCGTCCTCATGGACATGAGTAAACCAGAACGTTCTGTGATCCAGCAGCTCTGACTTAGGAGGAACATTTATTATGGACACTAACCAGGACGGTTTAACCCTTAAAGACCCAGTCCTACTGTTGTGTTCCCAAAGAAATATGTCTATGTTTAATCTTTCAAAAGTGATTAATGACCATTTACAACCCCCCCCCCACCACCACCCCAAAAAAAAGAAAAAAGAGGAGGCAAGGGCTTTGGTTTGTTTGTTTGTTTAATACTCTAGCAGCAAAACTATTGGTTGAATTCATACCAAATTGTGTTTATAGATTGCCAGTGACCCAGAGTAGATCTCATTACATTTTGGGAACAGTAAGTTAAAGTTTGACTTTTTTATGAATTTTTAAAATCAATTTTTTTCCCAATTTATTTAAAATGGGTGAAATTTTAAATGTCTGTAGCAGAAAAACTATTGGTTGAATTATACCAAATTGGGTTTATCGACTGCCAGTGATGCAGAATAGATGTCATTACATTTTTGGAAAAAAAGTTAAAATTTTAAATTTTTAGGATTTTTTAAAATCACCCCCCCCCCCCCCATTTACTTATAATGAGTAAGATTTCAAATGTCTGTAGCAGCAAACTACTACTTGAATTCATACCAAATTGGGTTATCAATTGCCACCGACCCAGAATAGATGTGATTACATTTTGGGAAAAGTAGGTCAAAGTTAAAATTTTTATGAATTTTTAAAATATTTTTTCTCCCATTTACTTATAATGGGTGAAATTTCATGTCTATAAAACATCAGTTTTGTTTCAGTTTACTTCAAAGCTGCCACATATATAGAGGCAGTTGATATGCTGACATCAGCACATGTATAGATATGATGACATCAGCTGGATCGATGGCAAAATAAGCTACAATATGAGCGAGGGGCGGGGTTTGTTGTGCCTGGAACCACTTGTTATATTATTTTCTTTATTTAGCATTTTTTCACTGAAAATCAGATATTTCCTACATTAATTTACTGATCATGTAGATGTTATACTGTGAATATAACGTTACGATAACGGCATATTAGAGTCACTTTATGTAAAAAAAAAAACAAAAAACCTGAACTGGAAGCTGTAACATGTCAACAAAATACTTAAACATTTGATTTTTTCTTTTAAAAAATAAACAATAAATAAAATAAAAAATAATACTTGACTTATTAAGTGATTTACCAACAGTTATTATAATATATCAACTGTGTTTTGTGTTGTTAGTGAAAATCAGGTACTTTCCAGTATTTAATTCACTGATTATGTAGATGTTCATAAAAGCTCAGATTAAAGTTGTGGAAACAGAGAAAACTGAAGAAAAAGTGAGTTTTTCAGCAAAATATACCATTAACTGAACATAAACCCAGTGTGTCCATCCACTGTCATTGATCCAAGTCCATGGGTTTTACTGGTGAAACAATGTTGTAGAAGATGACGGTGTTTCCACAGTAACTACGGAGCCTCTGAACGTCCAAATGGGTCATATCTGATGAACATGAAAAGATGAACTGTATTTTTCACCAATTATTACACATATTGATCAGATTAATCTGGGGTGTTGCTACCAGTTGTCAACCCCATGGAAGGGTAAATGTTGTGGGCCCTCCGCAGAATAAATTATAAATGTGTCTTCGGGGGTGGGGGGGTGCATTTTAATAACTGCTGTAACAACTGCAACTGGTGTGAAACCAAAACTGAAACTTAAGTTTGGGTGTTTGACTCCCATCTTATACACCTCTCTCGAAATGCAGGGCCCCATGAATTTGTCATGTTTACCCCCCCCTCTTTACAACACCCCAGGGATTAGTGGATCAACAGGTATCAGACAGTTTAGATCAGTGGGTGCTTTTGGTCATCGGTGGACGTTTGGGTCTTTATCGGTTTCGACCATAACTTTTCGACGACACAGAACACCACCAACACATCTATCACAGCTTCATGGTGGGACTGTGACCACCTGAGACCTTTAGTTAAACCCTGTTTGTGCTGCTGACTTTACTTATTAAAATTCTTTGCAGCAGATCCCGACATGTTTTATCAAGAAGGCAAAATAAATTAATATATGCTCCATTAGAAGTGCACGTCCTACTGAATGCATTGCAAAGTATCTCCTAAAAAAGCCAGAATAGTTCAGTTAGTTTAGATAACCCACTCCTACTTCTGAACCCAAGTAAAAAAAAACAAAAAAACAAAACAATTAATAATACTAACCATTTTTGAGTATGTGGTGATATGGCTTTCACTTTTCAGGTCCTGAGTGTGTTTCGGGAATTTCCTGGGAACTGAACTGATATGGTTTTTATCAAACAGACCCCTACACACTATTTTTAGCCGATCCCACAGCTATAGTCTAAAAATACAGCAGCAAATAGGGCGAGAGTGGACGGAAGGTGGTGAATCTGTGCTGTAATACCCAGTGTGTCTGCAGTTCAAACTCTGGACTGTAATTTGGGGACATCAGCGCTTACGTCATCTGGAAACTAAACTTAGTTCGCTGGGTTTTATGTGCATGACTGTGTGGGCGTAGAGTCCCTGTCATTGGAATAAACTGCTGTCATGGGGACAGGGTGTGGATGAGTTGGATTATGATGAAGATCCACACCCAGATCCAATGAAACCACCTCCTTATCTACACCGAAATGTTCTCATCAGGTCTGAAAGCTCAAAACACTCGAGTGATTTCATTCCCTGCTGATTTTCCTGCTTTGTTATGAGTGAGATAGGGCTGGGTGTATCGATTTAAATATTGATATTGATTATTTTTTTGCCTGGTGTGGTTCGGTCAGACCTCAGTTGCAGAGAGAAACTCACTGAATCAAATAGTCAGATGGTCCAGTCGCCTGATTGGTGAGTCTCAGGCTTGTCCCGCCTCCCTGTACACTAAACAGGTACAGAAGATGGTTTCATTAATAGAGGGTATGCACGTGACATCACCGCTAGCAGAAGTCACTGTGGTTCGGCCCACTGAGTGGCAGAAAGAGGGAGATGAGTGACAGCGTTGGCTTCAATACTGTCTAAACTGAAGAACAATATTTAGTAAAAAAATAGGGAAGAGCTGTTGTGCGATTGATTGTATGAACAGGTTCTTAAAGCAGTGGAGCTATCGTTTTACAGACACCAAAAGACAAAGAAAAGAGAAGGAGATGGATCCACAAATCCAGGAAACCAAACCTAGATCTGTGGATCCTGTTTGGTGTCAGTGAACATTCATTATGCTGAATTTTTGGGTCAAATCAGACCTTAAATGACCTATTGTTCTGGCTAATGTTACTTCTTAGTGCAGCTCTTGGTTTCATGATCAGATCTTTCCTGGTTTTTGTCTTTATTTTGTGATTCTGAACCTTGTGCTCCTACATGATTAGTAAACTAACTAACTGAAACTGAGGCTAAACTAGTTTTTCAAATATGGGAGAACTGGAGAATAAAGCTACGATGGAGTATTAGGGCCACAGAAGAAAATAAAAACACTGGTCACTAAAAGTTTAAAGTCATAAAATATCGATATAAAACCCGTAATTTTATGATAATAAAGTCAAATACAAAAAGAATCACAATGTTATGAGAATAAAGTCGTAGTTATAAAAAAACCTCATAATTTAATAAAGATGTCATTCGTTTATGAGATTAAAGTCGTCATATTCTGACAATAAAGCCATAATATTACAAGAATTCATAATTTAAAAACAGGTGGGAACAATATCATTTCCCAGAATCCAGTGGTGCCCTGCTGGTCCACAGCAGTAGTATCTGTGTTGGATAAAGTACTGGATCTGAACTAGACTCAGTAAATCTCCTCAGTTCCAGTAGATCCTGCATATATTCACTGGGGTCAGTCCACGGTCTACTGGAAATGACCTTTGGATCAGCTGGTTCTGGGCCCTAGCTGTCAGTGATGATGAAACCATGTATATTTGTTTCAGGTAAAAACAGTGCTGATCCCCTCCACCCTGGATCAGGTCTGGATCCTCCATTTGTGCCACATGTCAGTGTTCATGGACCACTTGTTCTTTGGTAGCTCGTACAGACCCATGACCAGTCCAACTGTCCTTCATTTAATTTCAAATTTCACATTTTCCCGCTCTGGCTGTGTTTACTGCTATACTCCGTCATGTTGAGGAGGTTGGTTTGAGACACTCAGTCTGACTTAGAGGGGCGTGGCCTGGGGGGAAGTGGCGTATAAGCATACGCTCTATTCTTAATAATGACTCCCATCCTTTACCAGGTGAATTTCAGCTCCTTTCCTCTGGACGAAGGTTTTTAGTCCCCAGATGCAGGACACAGCGTTATAAAAAAGCTTTGTTCCTGTCGCTGTCACTGAGCTCAAGAAGAAATAGTGACGTTGCACTTTAATAACTTATTTTACTTATTTATTCTATTTCTTTGCTCTATTTATTATTATTGTGACTTGAAATTTTTAAATTTTATGTTCTTATCCTGGTTTTATCCCAGACTGTTTTTATCTTCTGTGGCTTTTTATTGTTTAATTGCATCTTGTTTTTGATCTTATTTATTTTATTCTTTTACTCATCCATGATGCTATACTGATGAATGATGGAACACTGAACACTTTTTGTCCTGTCTGGAAGCTTAATCAAGTACCTGCCTAACAGGTTCAATGTATGTCTTGCTGTAATGCCAAAAGCAATCACCTCGTCTGCAAAACAAATCTACCCACAGGTATAAATAAAAAACCTTGAACCTTGAGTTGATAGTATTGACACCAATGAGTATCGATATCGGGTTGATACTAGTGTGATGAGATGGATACTTTTGTTGCAGTTTCTCTTCTATACATCCAGCAAATTACCTGAATTTCCTCACAGAGTTTATGCAAGTGCACCTCTCAGCCCCCCACCCCCCACTCCCCTCCGCTCTGCTGGAGAGCAGAGGGTCAGAGCACTGACTGAGAGCAGCCCATGATGGAGGAGAAAAAGAGTGCTGTGTGGGCAAATTTAAAAAGGGAATTATTTTATTATTTTTATATTGTTAAATTGTTTTATACTAGTGGCATTGTACCCATGGTGCCATTGTACGATAGCACCCTCCCATGGTGCAACAGTGGCATTGCACCTGTACGCCCTCCCGTGCTGCAACATCAGGACACGCATCGGACACGCATTGGACACAGAACGTCCATTATAGAAGGAGTGTAGTTAGTTAAAAACATGTTTATTTGCCTAAAATCTTTGTCCTGTGTTTCATCATGATCATAATCAACTAACTAAAGGCAAAATCACAAAATGATTCAATGATCATGACATTTAAAGTAAAAAGTATTGGTATCGGTATCAGCGATACTAGCCCAGTATTTACTCGGTAGTGGATTGATACCAAAATTTCCAGTATCGCCCACCCTTAGTGTGATGACTTGCAACAGTGGTAATTTTTGTGAAACACTCTGCCTCACATAATTAGTTCGATTTCCAAAATGTACCTGTGAGAGAATAAAAAGATATTCACAAAATAGTAGCGTCTAACTTTCATGTCCTTTTGATTGTGTTACACGCAGATTTTTGTATTACAAATAACATAAAAAATCTTTTATCTAAAAAATAGTTTCTCTTTTATCTCAGTAAATATTTTTTTTCAAAAAGACCCAAAGTGCTTCCAAACTTGCTTCATAACATTAGTCTGGTTTGAATTTGTAGCCCCTTTCTCCTGTTTTTAGGACCAGTTCCATAGTTTCATACCCATCTCTAAAGGGTTAATGACTTTTTTTACTCGACTGTTGCATCGTCCTCCTTTGTCCGGTCCAGTGTTTTCAGATCCATGCATGTGTCAGTCTTCTGATTGGTGTATTTGTGTCGATGCATCTGTATGTGTGCACGGACACGGGTCTTTTCAGGCCGATAATAAAAGCTCTGCATGCGTTCTCTAATTTCAATCCAAAGGTGTGTTCGGGGGGCGGCGGCGTGCGGCCCTCTGTGTCATAAACATAATGCACATCGATCTGTTGATTTGTTTCCTCTGCCAAATCAGTCTGGGTGTCTGCCTGTCCCTAATTCACTCTATGATTGGTTATCTGTTTCCTATAATTTTGACACCTACGTGCCCGTGCGATAGTTAAAGTAATAGCCCCGTATCGATTCCAACACGCCGGCCTGTTGTGGAAAATGACTCTGCTTCTTGCCGTATATTGTTTGTTCCTTCTGTACACAATGTCAGCAGACTTTGATTAAATTAGCTAAAAGTCCTGTTACATCATTTGTAAATTTGGTTCATCTTACTTCTCATATATTCATATTCAAGCCTCAGGCGGGAACGATCAATAGAATCCATATTTCCACGGTTCTGTGTTTGTTCTTTAATTTATTCTGATGTTTTATTGATCCTGCACGTTGTGTCGAGTCAAACTAAACATTTTAATCACTCATTCTGTACAGTCACCATGTACGGCTTCTCTGCTCTCATTGAGTGTAAACACAACCCCGGATTGTTTCGCCCATAATTGCCATAATGTTTTACTCGAACAAGACGTCTACATTCAGGAAAATGTCGAAGTCAAAAAGAAAAGACGACTTTACACTTGGTGCCAGGAATTTACAATACAACATGTCTGTAATATACGTGCAGTTAACCCTCACAGACTGATTTATCAGCATTTGGCATTTTTCAGTCAAAATCAGGCATTTTCCTAGATTTAATTTACTAATCATCTAGATCACAGGTGTCAAACATGCGGCCTGGGGACCAAATCAGGGTCAACCATCTTTCCCAAATGTTACCCACAGATAGGCCTAGGCCCTGGGACCAGCCCATTAAATTTTGGGCCAAGTAGGCCAAAGTTCAAGGTCACAACAAGGTCACAAAATCTCACATTTTCCTATCTCTCATCATTGTGCAATTTTCGAAAATTCATAAAAATTCAAAACGACTCCGATTAGCCTCCAATTTGATCCACCTGTAGCTTATGACAATATCTTGTATCTGGCACAAAATTGTCCACATCCACTGTGGAATGTGGACTCTGTGGACATTTACATTTAACATTGAAAATCCCTTTACCACACATTTTTCATTATAACTCAACACATATTGATTGGAATTCAATATAATTTGACAAACACATGACTGGTACCAAGCTTCAACTTTTTCTGCTGTATGGAACAACCTGGAAACTGTTGAATTTTTAAAAAAAGAGTCGATCCACACATGCACACCGTTCGGGGTGCTTGGCGGAGGTCTGCGTTCCTGAACACTAGTTTGTTCATTTTAATGCCTGGTCCAACTAAAGGTACATTTGTTTGGACAAATATAATGGTAACAACAAAAATAGCTCATAGTAGTTTAATTTCAGAGCTGATATCTATCCATTTAACATGTTTTCTTGATAATAACCAAAGTCACTTCAGTTCTTCCATCGATATCTATGGCATTGTACTGACAAAAACAGTGCTTTTAGACATTCCATGTTTTCTTTTCTGTCTGTTTTAGTCACATGATACTTTAAAGCACTTAAACTAAAATTCAAGCACTTTTCAGACCTTGAAAACACAACATTGAAATTCAAGTGTTTTCAAGGATTTCCAGCACCCAACCAAACCCTGATCAAAATAAACTTTGAGACTTTGTGCTCGAATACACTAACTGCTCATCAAACACAGGGAGGTATCCATAGCAACCTGCCCCTCATCCAGTCCTGCCTCCACTAAAGGCGGGGTACGCAGGTCTGTACATGTGGACGTACTGGAGCGTCCACCCACCCACAGACGACACCAACTACTGCATATTCATTCACTCAGACCCAAGATTCCCCCGTCCCCCCTCCAGACAAACCGATGTGGTCGTATTCCAATGAACGGCTGAAACATTCGCTGCCAAACCCTAATTTGCTGTTTACAGGATGACTTCACTCTAACTGATCCCACATCCAGACCGAAACCATCCACCGCTGCTCTGAACTGGGAATCGCACAAGCTCAACTTTTGCACTCGGCTTCATGTAGACGTTCAGTTGGGGACCACCACGGCGACGCTAGACACAATCCACCACCTCCTACAAGGACGTACACACCTAAACATGTGCTGTTGTTTGGGTTAACCCTTTAACCCAGGGATGTCAAACTCATTTTAGTTCAGTTCCACATTCAGCTAAATTGGATCTGCAGTGGGCCGAACCAGTAAAATAATAACATAACACCAAATAAATCATGTCAACTCCAAACTTTTCTGTATGTTTTAGAGTGAAAAAAGCAAATTTACATTAGGAAAGGTTTACATCTACAAACTATCCTTTCAAAAGATGTGAATAACATGAACAAACTGAAAAAATAAGAGTAATTTTAACAATATTCTGCCTCAGTTTATCATTTACACATGTACATTAGAACCTACAGATCACAGTGGATCTACAAATACACAAAACATTTAATAACAGACAGAATATTGTTAAAATTGTACTTAATTTTCTTAAGACATTTCAGGTTGTTCATATTTTTTAAGGTTATTTACATTTTTTGCGAAATTATTCTTTGTTTTAGTGTAAATACATGAAAATATTTACATTTACAAAGAGAAAAATTTGGAGTTGTCATTATTTCTATGTTATTATGATAGTATTTAATGGCCCTGCCCACTTGAGATTGAATTTGTCTGAATGTGGAACCTGAACTAAAAGGATTGTAAATTTCTTAGTGGAATTTTTGCATTTCACAAATTCATCCCAGGGGCCGGACTGGACCCTTTGGTGGGCCAGATTTGGCCCCTGGGCCGCATGTTTGACACCTGTGCTTTAACCCCTGACGTGTCTGTGGCGCTTGTTCCAAATGTATGATTTATTTTCCTCATGTATTTCTTATTTTACAAGATTATATGCCTTTGACTGAACGATAAAAGTCGACAATGAGAGAAATTTTCTTCCATACTGTATTAAGGCTTTCTACGGAGCCCCTACAGTGACATGTCAAAAAAATAATTATGCGTGGCCACAGGTTACTTATCTTGTGGCCATGAGCTACTACTTATGCATGACCACAAGACAATCCACCTATGAGGTTGCCGTGTAACGTAGCACAGCAATTTGATGCTCTTACCAACTGGAATACCTCAATTTGATTTCATTTTATTTTCACGTTGGTATGAACTACTGTGGTATATATTCGATTAAAGTAATGGCCATGCAGCAGTGGTCGTACATTAGTAACTCGTGGCCACACATTCGTATTTTTTTCCTCACATGTCACCAAAGAGGCTCCGCAGATTTCACACAAAATTCTAGAATTTTTAAGGTTTGGAAAGAAGTGTTTCAAAATTCCAGACTTTTTAAGACTTTCAAGTCCTGTGCAAACACCCTGTACTGTGTTTTTACTGAGTTTGACCATTTAACTGCTTTATGGGTTCAAGCAGGTTTAAAAAGCAGCTGGACCAGTAGCTCCATTCCTTGGGATCGTTTGCTTGCCTGTGTATCGATTCTGCTTATCAATTCCGCCTCCGTTGTGCATGCGTGATGACACACATATACGCTGCATTGTTTTGGTCAGAACGTAACCAACATGGTGTTGAGGCAGAAACGGTCTAAAAAAACGACACCAGGTCCACTGGAACACTGTCAAAGCTTCTATTTCTTCTAAAGGGTGGAATCCCTCCACTATATTCAAACATTTGTCCACAGCATGGGATTCATTTACAGAAATGTCACGTATTTGATTCACTACTTAGCGACACTTGTGAATCTAGCGGCAGAGTGAACACCAGACCGTCATCCAGGCCCAGTTCTGGTTCCGGTGTGGGCACCAAACGTCGTACCCCCTCAATACAAGTTTCTGACGGTAGGTGAAAGGAAACGAGGTGCACAACAGGAGACGGGCCGAGTCAAACTGGTTCCACATAGTGGGAATGTAGCAATAGAGGAATTAGTAAAGAGTCTGTAGTTTCACTTTCACTGTACCCCCCCCCCCAACACACACACACACACACACACACACACACACACACACACAACCTGGGCCCTGCATCATCTGTTCTTATTATTTGTACATACTGTATGTGTTCTATTTTCTGTGCAGATGGAAATAAAAGACAGTTAATTCAACACCACATGTTTGTACTTTTTTATTTCCTCACCCAATGAGAATCGATAAGAGAATCAATAAGGAATCGGATCGATAAGCAAAATCAATAATGGAATCGGAATCGTTAAATTCTTATCGGTTCCCATCCCTAGTGGTGCGCGGTAACATATTATGTCAGGACCTCTTTTGCGCATGCAGGTCACTTCAGAGTCGCATTCAGTTCATACTGAGAACTGATAGAAGTCGCATTTAATTTGTAATATGAACAAGCACACAAAAAATCGGATTTCACAAAAAAATCGGAATTGTGCATTAAGACCTGCTGTCTAAACATAGCCTGTGTCTAGACAATAACTGATCCATTGTTGCTGATCCTAAATCTCTTGTTGATGTACATTCTATCCTCCAGGAACTACACTGGCTCCCAGTCAAACAGAGAACTGAATTCAAACTCCTCCTGTACACATTTAAATCCATTCACAATCTCGCCCCTCAGTACCTGTCTGACCTCCTCCATGTCACCACTCCAGTCCGTTCCCTCAGGTCCTCCTCCTCTATCCACCTCACCGTGCCCCCTGTCCGTCTCAGCACCATGGGAGGCCGAGCCTTCAGCGCTCTGCTCCTCAGCTCTGGAACTCCCTCCCACCATCCATCCGTAACTGTGACTCTCTCCCCACATTCAAATCCAGACTCAAAACTCACCTTTTCAGAACAGCCTACCCCCCATAAACTCTAATCTCCATTCTACTACTTCATTTCTTATATAGTAATTATTTATTTTAATCTGTTTATTTCTTTGTATTTTATGGATTGGTTGTTTTATCTTGTTGTACAGTGTCCTTGGGTGTCTTGAAAGGCGCTTATGAATAGAATATATTATTATTATTATTATTATTATTATTATTATTATTATTACATTCTAGTGTCTTATTTAGTCCAAACCTGTCAAACATCAGTTCCTCTCTTTGTCTTTTCCTGTTTTGACCCTAAAACCCACGTAAAACAAAACCACTGAAGAAAAGGAACACAAGCACACACTCACAGCAGCTTTAAACGAACCTGAAACAGACGTAGATTCACAGCAGATCGTTTACCTGGAATCATGTCTCAGGGGTTAAAGGGTTGATCATGGAGGTCACCTTTCAGACACTGACACAATAGATAAAAGAAATGACATCTGATAGTGTTTGCCTCTCAGACTGAATGTCACTAAAGGACATGTCTATACTTCAATGTCAGTGCAGACAGGACCAGACCTGAAGGGACGGAGGCTATGTGGACCATTTATAGACCTCCATCGACCAACAGAGCATTTATTTTCATCTAATGGCACTGGTAGGAAAACACATGTGACATCAGAATGTGTGGGCGTCGCCGTGGTTTCACCCAGATGACAACAAAGTGGCAGCGTTAGCGCAAAACCATCAAAAATGCAAAAGGTTAGCTAACCCTCAAAGACCCAAACACAAAAGATCAAAAACATCTACTGATCTAAATGTTAAATGTTTTAACCCTCTGGTCTTCAATATTTGAAGCATATTCAACAATTTCAGGTCTGACCATTGACCCCTGCCCTTTTATCGGACTTTTTGGCGTACCGTTAGAAGATCTCCCTCTACAAAGGCCACAGTTAAATAGTAACCCCATTCCTCCCTTTTAGCACGAAGACTCATTCTTTTAAATTGGAAGAATGAACAAACCCCCCTCCTTTGGCCGATGGATGTGTGATGTCATGTTTTCCCTTAAAATAGAAAGATTAGATACACACTGAAGGGATCAATGGGGAAGTTTAATGTGGTATGGCATCCTTTTATTTCTTATGTAGAACAGCTGACAATGCACCTCGACTCCGGTTCATGTGTTCTGTGTACAAAGTGACTGGGGAATTACATAGTGGAACCTTTTATTTTATTTTATTTTACTTTATTTATTTTTATTTATTTATTTATTTATTGTGGTCTTATTCCTCTTTTATGTCTCAGTGTTTGTCTTACTTTTTGTATGTTTAAAAAACTGAAACGAATAAAAATACACTGATAAAAAATATAATAATGTTTTAACCCTGTAAAACCCTGACCTATCAAAAACCAGCCGCAAAATTAATTTTTTTTGGAACTGGGATGTTTATTAGACCTTTTAACAAAATCCAAAAAAATATTTTGCTGTATTTTTGTGTGTGATATATTTTTGCATCACATTTGATACACTGGGTGTTTTTATAAAGCAGCTTAACACCTGCAGACAGACAGTTTTAACACAATGTAACTGTACTATAAAGAATCAATTAAGATCCACTATACAGGGTGGAAGAAAAAAAAACTGTACATTTTGAAAAATTCCCCCCAGTTCCACATTTGATAATTTTTGGTATTTTCTTTTCTGGACGTCGGTAGGTAGGGGATTGGTGGATATTTGTCCAAATTTACAGACCCAGGTTTTCATGCATGAGTGAACAGGGGTAAACTGTGCAATCCAAGTTAAAACTGGTTTGTGTGAAGTAGTTGGGATATAAATCCAATCAAAGGTCATGGGAGGGGCCAGTGGCCATCCATCTGGTTTTCCACCAAATTGCCAGGTTACAGCATTAACACTTTGGACACTGTGTCAGTTTCATTCCTTTACCCATGGCAGCTGTTCCTGCCTTTCAAAGATAATTCAACTTGTTTAGGCCTGAAAATGTCACTGAGGAGAGGCCAAGTTAGGGTTAGGGTGACATGGTATCTTAAGTTTTTTTTTTTTCCTTTTCTTTCTTTCTTCTCTTTTTTTTTCTTTCTTTTTCTTCTCTTTTTAAAAAAAAAAAAAAAAAAGATACATCCTATATAAGCAGTAGTCCACAGCGTAGCACTACACTAATCTGTCCTAATGGCTCTGGGGAGGGGGAGGGGGGTGGGGAGGTGGGTGAGATGTTAAATGTGTAAAACGTGATGGTGAAATATGATTGGACGAAAACTCTAACATACAGATACGCTGTTGGAAGGGGATGGATGGATGGATGGATGGATGGATGGATGGATAGATACTTTATTAATCGTGAAGGAAATTCAAGGAGTAAATCCAAGAAAACGAAAAGACACAAAATAATGACGACGGACAATTGGAAATAAGTTAATACATCTTCATAGAATGAATGTAACAGGGTCAATTATTTGGCAGCCATGTGGGTATGTAGATTGTGTCCTGTTTGTTATAATTACACAAAATCTGTTTATTTTATTTTCATTTCTTTTGGCTAATACTTGACATTATGGGCCTCCGAGTCAGTATGTGGAACTCTGAATTTGAGTCTGTTCCCCAACCAGTAGTTTACAGTTTGACTCGGCCTGTTAGAACTAGAGTTTTCGTGCCTTTACCTCTTCCCTTTTGTTCCGGATCTCTGTGGGAGAGGTAAGCAGCCGTACAGTCTGAGAAAAGTTTTGGTTTAGCCTCTGCTAATTTAATTTTTTATGAACTGACTCGGTCAAACTGTATGAGGTGTGCTTATGATGTGCTGAAACATTTATCATTTGGTTTGTGCAGGGGCATGTTTTACGGGGGTCGCTGACCGGAGGTTTTTGTGTTTTTGTCAATTTTGTCAGGAACGGAAAAAACAATAAACAGAGAGCGCCTCCAAAGTCGTATGTGCGGTTTCATCCTTAAAAACACACGCAAGCAGAGTCCGACGCCACCAGTTACACAAATATAAAAATGAGAGGTGTAAATGTCGGTCAGTTCTACTTCTTTAGGCCAGACGAAGGACTTCCTGAACTGAAACGACCCCCTCCGTCTGGGCAAATTAATCCTAAAAACAGCGTAGTGACTGAACCCGTTCAGCTAAATGATATGCGTTGTTTTCCCTGCGATCATATCTACGCATTCCCTTTTCAGCGTACGCGTCTACATCAAACCCAAACAAAGGGGGTGCGTTGGAGTACATCCGCCCCAGGGATGTGACGATAATAGCTCTACATTCAGATTGTATCAGGTAATTACGGCTCCAGTCGTTACTTTTATGTCTAAGTTTATCTGCAGAGGTGGGGAAATATTGCTATGAGCAGAGATAATAAATGAAAGGCCCACATTAGAACCGGCTGCTGCGTCTCTGGTGAACGTTATGCATTTATAGATACGCGTCTCTGCTGTTTCTGCCGTTTCTGTGACTCGTCAAATAAAAGTAATTAATCTTAAAAAATAATCTCTTGTGAAAGAATTTGTCCTGATGACATTGGCGTGGAAAAAGTACATACAGAGAAGAAGAACAACAGTCACAGGGATTTTACTTTTCCTGTTAATAAACAATAAACCTTTTTTTTTTTTTACTGGTTAAAGTGAATATTTAATGAAGTGTTTATGAGTCTGTATTTTCTCATCTAGACAGTGACTCATGTACAAATAAAGTCTGATTATAGAGCAGTTCTGGTGTCCACATAAACTAGAATGGGCTGGATGTGTAATTAAAGTGACTGTTCAGACAAACTGGTTCCAGTTTGATCCACCTCGACATTTAGACTTTACAGAAACTCTGAAAGTATCGTTTATGCTTTGAGGTGATTATGTGCACTTCCTTGCTGAATTTCTTTTTTTAAATGTATGATTTCTCTTTATTATATTAGTTCAGTGGTTCACAACCTTTTTTTCTCGTGACCCCATTTTATCATTGCAAATTTCTGGCGACCCCAGACAATCAAAACTGAGACTTTTTTTTTTTTTTTTTTCTAAAATTAAATAAACGTTAATTTTAGACAACATTTAGGCTGTATAATGTATATAAGTTTTTTTCAACCGTAGGGTCGACTGAAATTTCTAGTAATCAATACAGATAAAATAAAAACTTACCAATAAAAATATATGGTCAGTTGACAGAGACAATCCCAATCCATAACAGACATGACAAAGTGTGAGTGTGAAACTGCAGCACTGTGGTTCTGTTTATCTGTCAAATGTTCATTGTGGTCAGTTTCAGATGCTGCAGCTCTTTCATAATTCATAGTTTGAGTTCTTGTTTGTTCAGTATTAATTGTCAGCCTTGTAAATCACAGCTGGACTGACTGTACATATCCTGACCAAGGAAAATCAAATTCTCTCTTTGTGCAGTAATCTACACCTGGATTTACTGGATCCCTCCATAAAAAAATACATTATACTGACTAAATGTCGTCTAAAATTAACATTTGTTTACATAGTATAGCAAATTATTATATGATCAAAAACAAATTAATTTGAGCAAAAAAATGTCTCCGTTTGAATGTCTGGGTCGCCAGAAATTTGTGATGTTAAAATGGGTCATGACAGAAAAAATCCACCAATTTGCATCTGTTTTAATATAAATATATTTGGTGTAGCAGGTTAAATAAAATACACATTCATGTTCAAATACATGTGTTTTTCTTGTATTTTTTATATACATACTTTTTGTATTTTTTTTTTTTTGCCACTTATGGATAAGGAACCAAATATGGTAATTTCATTGACCATGATTTTGTACATAATAAAAATGTTTGAAAAATTTCACAAAAGTAATAAAGTGTTATGTCCTCCAATAACACACTAAGGGTGAACCTTTGAATTTCAAAGTATTTCTATGAGTGAACTATAAGAGTTAATACAGTGGTTTCCAAACTTTTTTGTCTCGTGACCCCATTTTAACGTCGCAAATTTCTGGCGACCCCAGACATTCAAAATGGAGACATTTTTTTTGCTCAAATTAATTTGTTTTTGATCATGTAATAGTTTGCTATACTAGGTTGTAAATAAACGTTAATTTTAGTCGACAGTTAGTCTATATAATGTATATTATTCTGGACAGAGGCAGTAAATCCAGGTGTAGATTACTGCACAAAGGGAGAATTAGATTTCCTTGGTCAGGATATGTACAGTCAGTCCAGCTGTGATTTACAATACTGACAATTAATACTGAACAAACAAGAACTCAAACTATGAATTATGAAAGAGCTGCAGCATCTGAAACTGACCACAATGAACATTTGACAGATAAACAGAACCACAGTGCTGCAGTTTCACACTCACAGTTTGTCTTTTATGGATTATGATTGTCTCTGTCAATTCAACATATATTTTTTTCTATTAGTAATTTTTTTTTTTTTTTATATCAATTACTTGAAATTCCAGACAATTCCACGTGGGGTCCCGACCCTAAGGTTGAAAAACACTGTTCTAGTTGGTTTGCCAGTTTACTTGATATATTGTTGATATATTATCTACATTTCTTGAAACTGTGAACAAACTTTGTAGACACTGTCCCAAGGAAGACACATTAATCTGACCAGTAGTTTCAGAAAAAAAATTGTTAAAACCTAGACATTGGTGACCTTGAGTTTGACCCTTCAAGGTCACTCAAGGTCAAAGGTCATGGACCCAAATAAAATCTATATATGACTTCCTATCAGTGTTCAGTAGTAACTATATTGATATCTGTAACCATTTACATGATTATACACCATCAGAATATGGACCATTATACAGTCGTGGAAAAAATTAGACCACCTCTTGTTTTCTTCAGTTTCTTCATTTTAATACCTGGTACAACTGAAGGTACATTTGTTTGGACAAATATAATGAACACAACAAAAATAGCTCAGTAGTTTAATTTCAGAGCTGATATCTATCCATTTAACATGTTTTCTTGATAATAACCAAAATCACTTCAGTTTTTACATCATATCTATGGCATTGTACTGACAAAAACAGTGCTTTTAGACATTCCATGTTTTCTTTTCTGTCTGTTTTAGTCACATGATACACACAGGAGTTAGTACTTCATTGCATAACCATTGTTTCTGATGACTTTTGATGGTCTCATAATTTTTTCTGCAACTGTAAGTAAAGGCACATTTTTAATATTTCAAAAATTCCTAAAAAAAAAAATCAAAATTTCTCAAAACTGAACAAGCTTTGTAGCATCCCAAGGAATTTGAAATGAATCCGACCAGTAGTTTTGAAGATGTTTGAAGAAATTGCTAATGAAGGCAACACCGAACACGCACCTTCACAAAACCTCATTTCCTATCAGTCGGTGAGCTAAAAACCTCAAAAGCTAAAGCAATTTTATTCACAAAAGCAAGTCCTATTATTATAGTTTTCCACAGTGCAGTCTGAAGGTAGGGGTTTGTAAAGCAGCCGACTGATCACAACAAGAACCTGAAAACTGCAGCGTTCACAAAGTCACCAAACTCTATGAGAAAGTGTTCTTCCAAAGTGAGAAACTCCTGTTTTGTGTCCTCTCCGTTGGAAAGCTTTGCTGAGTCCTGTTCGCCCCGTGTTTGCTGCGTCCGGGGAGGAGGGTCTATTTGGACTAAACCCTGTGAAAATGTCCCATGAGGCCACAGGACTCATTAGGCGCAGTGACACCGCTGCTGCCGGAGGTGTCACCGGGAAAACAGTTGACAGGTCCTTAAATGCAACACGCTTCCTGTGACCTGCTCGCCACCGTCGCCGCTCTGCCTCCGAGGCCATATGTCTTCAGTCATCACTTAAACGAGTCCACACCGACACACTCAGGTGAATCACAACCTGAAGCAGCGACGCACACATCGCAGTAAACAGAGGCCAGGACACACGGAATAGATTTTCCTGATACTAATGTCAGCTGAGGACCTTCATATTCCCACAGTCATTAACACTGTTTATCCGGCACTTCCAAAAGAGTTTATTTTCCCTCATATTTGCCTCTTCTTAAATGATTTACCACCATTTATTATGTACAAATACAGAGGATAATATTCTAAAAAATGGTGATGAATCACTGAAAAAAGGGGAAATCTAGAGAGAAATTGAATCCATGTATCATTCGTTCTTTTCATATTCAGTTGAGAATCCACAATCAGAAAACAAAAAAAAAAAGACTCATTATGTCATTATTCATGTACGAATCAAAAATCAACAAATCAACAAATAAAAAAATCGGAAATATGCAAACGAACCAAATGTCGGGTTTCATTGTACTTTTCCTTTTTCTTTTGTTCAGACAAGGTATAGTTTTTAGATGTTACCTGCTTGACAGTTTCAGCTCCAGTCTTCCTCAGAAGCGTCATCCGACGTGCTGCTGACGTGTCATTTATCAGCGGATCGGCTCGACGGACCAATCAGAGCCCATCGAGCTGACCACACCTCCCCCGCCTCCCCCGCCTTGGATGGTCTCTGGAGGAGGGAATCCCAGGTGTGCAACAGGGTTTCCACCCCTCGTCCCGGTTGATTGTAGCACTCACCCGCTTCCTGATCTCTGTCGCCTCCTTAATCCAACGTTTGGATTTGTTAGGAGTCACAGTTGAAACTGTCAAGCAGGTAACGTCTAAAAACTATACCGTGTCTGAACAAAATAAAAAGAAAAGTATAATTACATTAACATAAAACAAAAATGAACATCGTTATCCTTTGTCAGGTTTCATGTTGACATTTCTGATATCCGATTTGGTACGACCCCGAAGTTACTGACTTCTGCGTGTGTTACGTGAAGTGTCTTCTGCTTAGATTGGTTACCATGGACACACTGTTAGACAAAACAACAATACCTGGAAGATCCTGACCATTTTTTCAGTTGTCATGTTGTCCTCCTTCAGAGTAACGCGTTTGCTGCCTCTGAATAACATGAAATTCTCCATTAGCGCAGAATGCATTAGACAGAATGGGCAGTGTACCCTTTGGTAATTGGATTTCTTTGAAGAAACAAAAGAAATACTAGTGGTTAATTGATTTTGTTTAAAAATACCAGAATTAAATTGAATTTCAAGGCATTTTTCTTTTTCAGTGTCAAAACATAAAAGCCAAATTTAAAAACTGTTTGATTTTCATTTTCTCTTTCTAATAACAAAAATGAAAGTTACTACTTGACAGAAATGGAAAAACGGACCACAAACACCCATTTTTTTTTCATTTTCTGAGACCGGATGTTGTCATTTTGAAGGAAAGCGCGCTAATGCCTCGGTCACAAAGATTCTTACAAACGATGGGTTTGTACAAATCTTCCAGTTCGTACAAAATCTGGACATCGCAGATATGCTCCCTCCACGAATGTCTACGATGTCCAGATTTTGTACAAACTGGAAGATTTGTACAAACCCATCGTTTGTAAGAATCTTTGTGACCGAGGCTTTTTTTTTTTTTTCAATAAATCTTTATTCAAGAAGGTAAAGTATACAATCAATGTATACAACAAAAAAGTAGCAAGTTTGTCAGGGGGGAGGATTATACAGTTAGTTAGTTAGTTATACAGTTATTATAATACAATGTCTAAATCAGAACCAATACTAATGGTTTTTATAGCCTTTTTGTTTTCAGATTTATCTTAAAACTTTAAAGTTCAACATCTTTCAAAAAAATAAATATTTGGTTTTGTGTTACAGACCTTACATTTGTGAATGAAAAAATTTAGCAAGAGAAAAAACTATTCTAATTATATATATATATATATATATATATATATATATATATAATATATACATATACATATGTATTTTTTTTTACCTCTCTGTGACCTTTCCCTGAAAATGGCAACATCCGATCTCAGTAAATGAAGAAAAAAAAGCCGTTTTTCGTCCATTTTTCAATTTTTTTCAGGCTTCTTTTTTCTTATTAGAAAGAGAAAACAAAAATCAATTGTTTTTTTTATTCAGTTTATCAATTTTAACACTGAAAAAGAAAAACTCTTTGAAATTCAATTTTAATTCTTCTATTTTAAAAATGAAAATCAATTAACCACTAGTTTTTTTTTGTTTCTGAAAACAAAATCGAATTACCTAAAGATACACTGACCCAGAATACTAGCAAACCCACGACTGTCCACCTCAACACACGAAGAAGTCAGTAACTTCTGGGTCGTACCAAAACGGATATCAAAAATGTCAACCTGAAACCCGACATTTGGTCCATTCGCTAATTTCCAATTTTTAATTTGTGCGTGCAATCGAAAGAATGAAAAACAACTCATTATTTGAATTTTGATTTGTTCATGAATAATAAATAACGACTCATTTTGTCATTTTCCGATTGTGGATTCTCAGTTGAACATGAAAAGAATCCATATTTTTTACCTGCCCAGCAGTACAGAACTTTTGGACTGGCAGTAGTTTTTTTTTTGTTTTGTTTTGTTTATCCTCTTTTTTCTGTCTTTTCTCTGTTCTTGTTTCTTAATGTTCTAAATTAAAAATTAATAAAGATATCTGGAAAAACAAAAGAATCTGAGGTCCGCACAACCTGTGAGCTCCCACAGAATTTATTTACCACAAGTGAGTACATAAATGGTGGTGCAGTGGTTAGCACTCGTGCCTCACAGCAAGAAGGTCCTGGGTTCGATTCCAACACCAGTCGTCGGGGGGTGGGACCTTTCTGTGTGGAGTTTGCGTGTTCTCCCCGTGTCTGCGTGGGTTCTCTCCGGGTACTCCGGCTTCCTCCCACCATCCAAACATATGCACCGATAGGTTAACTGGTTAATCTAAATTGCCCATAGGTGTGAATGTGAGAGTGACTGTTTGTCTCTGTATGTTCAGCCCTGCCATGAACTGGCGACTTGTCCAGGGTGTACCCCGCCTTCGCCCCTATGTAGCTGGGATAGGCTCCAAGTGACCCTGTGACCCTAATGAGGATAAAGCGGGTTCAGAAAATGAATGAATGAGTACATAAATTCTTTGGGAGCTCACAGGTTGTGCGGACCTTATTTCATTTTTCCATCTAATTTTTTTGGGATCCTGCACACCTTTCATTTTCTGGATGTGCGTGTCGATCACCTCTCTTCATTAAACTCATTTGGGAACTGACACAAAAGTAGCCCTGGGTTTTATGGGTTAATAAATAAGTCTTCTTCAGAGTACTGTGTATTTGATGTTGAAGTCCAACAGAACGTATACCTCCGCTGGGCCACAGCTGCATTAACAACAGTAAAAGCTGATTTTTGTATTTGTGTTGGTCGGACGCCAGCTCGGGGCATAGCTTTGTAAGCAGCAGCAGCAGCGATATTTGCTCCACACACAGAATAATAGATACACATGAAGCGTTAATAATCACCACCGTGCGGCTGATTAGCCAAACGTTGCCGGTGCTGCTTCAGTGGATCGGTACCGTGGCCCGAGGCCGCTCTGCTGACAGATGACTCCACACTGAGCGCAATAATAAACATAGGACATGGGAGGAAACGTGACACCCGGCCCCACCCCACTCCTCATAGGTAATCCATCATCACCGTATGGAGCAGCTAACGTTGTAGAAACCATTCAGACGACGTACGCTCGCGGAGTTTAACCCGAAAACCATTTATATCATATTTGAGTCTGAAAACAGCTGTGATTTGATAATTTAGAAAAGACTGTAGATAAAATTAACTTAAGTTTAACTCATAAAGACCCAGTTCTACATTTGTGTCAGTTCCCAAATGAAATTTTCTTCATCTTTAACCTTTCTTAAGTGATTTAAAATTATGTTTTTATTGCATCTAATAAGTTTGGTTGTACTCAGCCTTTCCACACGATTAACTTCACAGTATTATTCGGACATCTGCACTTTCCACATAAATTAAAATGGAGATTCAGCCAAACGTGTGCTCTGCCATCATTGCAGCTAACAGAGTCACCTGATGCAATGGAAACCAGTGTTCAGAGAACGCAAACCTCCGCCAAGCACCCCGAACGGTGTGCATGTGTGGATCGACTGTTTCTGTTTAAATTCAACAGTTTCCAGGTTGTTCATACAGCAGAAAAAGTTGAAGCTTGGTACCAGTCATGTGTCTGTCAAATATATTCAGTTCCAATCAATATTTGTTGAGTTCTAATGAAAAATGTGTGGTAAATGAGATTTTCAGTGTTTAATGTAAATGTCCACAGAGTCCACATTCCACTGTGGATGTGGACAATTTTGTGCCAGATACAGATATTGTTCTAAGCTACAGGTGGATCAAATTGGAGGCTAATCGGAGTCGTTTTGAATTTTTATAAATTTTCGAAAATTGCTCAATGATGACAGATAGGAAAATATGAGATTTTGTGACCTTGCTGTGACCTTGAACTTTGGCCTACTTGGCCCAAAATTAATGGGCTGGTCCCAGGGCCTAGGCCTATCTTATTTCAGTAAATCTTACCAAGATAATTTGCACTTGTTCCACTGGCAGATTTTTCGCTTGAATTAAGTGAAAATTATCCTGGTAAGATTTCTTGAAATAAGATTTTCCAGATCTATTGTCTAAAAATAAGTTCTTATATCTCACTGAAAAGTTACTCTTTAGGTGATTATGTCTTATTTTAAGTGTGATGAGATATTTGGACTAGAAATGAGAAAAATACACTTAGTAAATTTTTGATTTGTGAAGTGCAACTGAACATTTTAGGTAATCAACTAAAAGTTTGGACATATTTTAGTATGGACTACAACTGCTGCTGCTGATAAACAATTACGTCATTACAGCATATGGTGATATGTATATATATATATATATATATATATATATATGGAGAGAGAGAGAGACAGAGAGATACTTTATTAATGCCGAGAGGAAATTCAAGAAAAATCAGTTCATAAAATATAGGAAAAGACCTAATTTTCACTTAAAAATGCAAAATACTGACCATAATATTATAATAGACGGTGATAAATCACTTAAAGGAGTAATATTCTGCTTTTTTAAATGGAATTCTTCATTTTCCCACATTCCCTGTGGTCTCCATAAACTGTAAATGCTCTGCTTGGGTCTGAATTCTTCATTCATTCAACTCCACAGGTCCATCTTCAACCCTATTTCTGAGTAATGACACCAGAAAGGTGGTTTGGAGCGCTGGCCCTTTAAATGCACATGAGCCATTTCATGCCCCGCCCCCTCCAGTTTGTTGGCTGGGCTGCTCTGTCCCATTCAACCAACAACTGAACATTTTAGGTAATGGGCTCCAAGTTTGGACATATTTTCAGTATGCATCTGATGACAACAATTATGTCGTACTCAGAGAAATGTTCGTCGGAAGTCTGGACCTGATATGTGCAAATGTCATGATGTAACTAATTACAAAATGTAACAAATTAAGCAGGAATTAAAACAGGTTGTAGAAATCCACTGGATTTTTGCCAAATTGAATATAAAGATAGTTTTGCAGCAGCTGGAGGGTTCAAATTCAAACTGTATGAACTATTAGGGTCCAAATACACAAAGAAATGAAGCACAGACTAAGAAAAGCGGGTTTAGAGAAATATGAGCCCTTTAAGTGCAGATACGAAAAATGTATTTAAGTACATTCCACCACTGACTAAACTAAATTAAACTAAACTAACCTAAACTAAAGCCCTGACTATTGACACTGAGCGTTATTTCCCACAGCATCCTTTGTTCTGACGGAAACCAGGAAGCATCAACAGAGAACCGAGCTTGGCCCGAACGTGGTCCTCCTCCCTAATGAAGTGCAACCTCCCGAACCCAAACATCATTCATCATCCTCGTCTGTTCGCGTCTGAACCCCATGTCTGTCCATATCCGACAACACAGCTCGAATGTCTTCTACCGGACGAGACAAAACAGAAACAGGCTGCTTTGACCCCACTTGCTTTCTGGCTTTTTGCTTTATTTGGCACCAAACCCACACTTCTAATTTCCTGTCTATTAGATGGCGATCACACAAACCTGGGTTGCGTCTGATTTTCATCTGGACTTAAAGGGTAAACAGAGTCCGTCTGCTCTGCTGATTTATGCTGCTTTATGCCTCGTCTTCTCCCTTCACATGGGGGTTAGTTTAGTCCAGCTGTGCCATAATATTTATAAGATAAATCGTTAGCTTGTGTTTAGTCTGCGCTCAGATGTATATGTGCATTTAGCTTCGGCGTAGAGTTACGAATGGCTCACATTAAAGTCATATAAGAACCCAAATGTTTTTCTTGCTTCAAAGTGTAAAAAAATACATTAAGAGAATATGAAGAAATAAATCACAGAGATAATTAAAATGATCGTTTGATCAGAGATACTATTGCTTCAAATTCCTCTTGCATGAGGAGGGGTAAAGAGCAAAGCAAATTATGCTTGGAGATAATTCTGAGAAACTGAAATCTGGCGTCAGATGTGTGATATCTTCCATATGGCGCTGCGCTGTTTTACAGCTGTAGCATAACTAAATAAGTTGAGCATATCCAGACATGGTTCAGCATAACGTATGAGGACCAGCCGCGCTGCTTACCTTCCTATGTTTCTACTTTATTTCACTGACAAATCCATTTATAATTTTCTCAGATTATATAATAAATGACATCAGTGGTCGACGAAAGAGTTAAGGCAACATGTTTGGACCAGACGGAGCTTCAAACACATGTTGGATGGGTTTTATGTTTGAAGGGATGGAATGGGCTTTTCTCCGAGCGCTGGCGAGTAGAGGGCGATGAAAACCCTCAGCAGGTTTACATGCACTGTTGGGAGTACCGAGTTACTTAAGTAATGCATTACTTTTTGCTGTAACGCAGTAGTTTAAGGTATTACTAATCAATTTTCAGTAATTTTACTTGGTACACTGTAAAAAAAAAACAACAAAACAAAACATAAAAAACAGTTTTCTTCCGGCAGCAGGGGTGCCGAAAAAATATTGTAAAATAACAGAAAATAACCATCTCATAAAAATACAGTAATTTTTCCAGAATTAAATACAGTTTTTGCCCTAACTTTACATGAGATTTTGCATATTTTTTCTTACTTTTTAATGTTAATAAAGAATATTACATGTATTAAAACAATCAAATTACCAATGTATATATATATATATATATATATATAATATATATATATAAAATTTTCAATGAGAATAAGTTGTACAATCCACTGATAAAAACTGTATTTTGACAGTTTCAGTGCTCATATGTGTTATACATTCACAAAAATACATTTATTCAACATGTTTTGTTGTGAAACCTCCCGTAATTACAGAAAAGATTTGTCAATTAACAAACAAGTCTTGTTAAACTTACAGAACAAATACTTCTTTTACGGTTAATTGTCAGTAATTTTATCTCATTTTATTTTTTATTTTTTTTTTTTTTGACAGTATTAAACTTTAAATTAACAGTTTAATCTCATGAATAGAAAATAAATATTTGTGAAATTACAATACGTTTGCAAATGTATTTTAACTGTATTTTTATGTTTCTTTTAAAAAATTGAAATGTTATGGTTATTCACAGATACACTTTTTTCGTGTCATTTTACATTTGACATGTAAAATCACAGTCTATTTTGTCATTTCATTGATATTTTCCTGTATCTTAAAAATACAGGAAAAATCTGTAAAATAAACAGTGAAAATTCTGTTAAATTACAGATTTTTTTTTACAGTGTACATGTTCAATAGTGCTTGCATTACAACACTTTTCAGCCATAATTTAATTGCTCAAATGAAAAAAAACAAAAAACAGCAAGACAGTGAGACCTTAAGGGAGTGTTTTTCAACCTTGGAGTCGCCTGAAATTTCTAGTAATAATAAATGATGAAAAATTACTAATAAAGATATTTTTTAATGATTCAATGTATATTTCATGAAAATTAAAACACCACACACTTCTCCTTAAATAAAAAATCTGTTCAAATAAAATGCGAATATAATATCAGAGAGGGCATGTCTTGATTGACCCGATCATGTGACTTTCATTGTGGTCAGTTTCAGATGCTGCAGCTCTTTCATAATTCATAGTTTGAGTTCTTGTTTGTTCATATTAATTGTCAGCCTTGTAATCACAGCTGAACTGACTGTACATATCCTGACCAAGGAAAATTAAATCTCCCTTTGTGCAGTAATCTACACCTGGATTTACTGCCTCTGTCCAGAATAATATACATTATATAGACTAAACGTCATCTAAAATTAATGTTTATTTGCAACATAGTATAGTAAACTATTACATGATCAAAAACAAATGAATTTTAACCAAAAAAAAAAGTCTCCGTTTTGAATATCAGGGGTCCCCAGAAATTTGTGATATTAAAATACAGGGTCATGAGCCAAAAAAGTTTGGAAACCACTGTATTAAGGAATCAAAAATGCACCTGTAAAGTTCTATTTCCTGTTGGTGTTCATCCAGTGGGTGCAGACGGCAGAAGACAGTCCATTGTCCACATGTTCATAACTACCCCTAACCCTGCTTTACAGAAGCTAGTTAGCATGAACCCTGTGATCAGCAATGACAAGGCTAACGTTTTTATGACTAGTTAGGATTCTTTATCGATTACAGATTTATCCATCTACCTAAAGAGTAACTTGTCAGTGAGATATAAGAACTAATTTTAGACAATAGATCTCGAAAATCTTATTTCTATAAATCTTACCAAGATAATTTTCACTTGTTCCATTGGCAGATTTTTTTTTTTTTTTGCTTAATTCAACATTTTTTTTGTTTTTTTTGTTTAATTCAAGCACAAAAAAATCTGCCAGTGGAACAAGTGAAAATTATCTTGGTAAGATTTATTGAAATAAAATTTTCCAGATCTTTTGTCTACAAATCAGTTCTTACATCTCACTGAAAAGTTCCTCTTCAGGTGATTATGTCTTATTTTAAGTGTGATGAGATATTTGGACTAGAAATGAGAAAAACACACTTGGTGAGATTTAGATTTTTGCAGTGTGTATGTGATCCCTGAAATAACATGCTTTGACATCCTTAACTGTAAATATCTTCATTTTCATGTTCAGTTTTTCCATTTCACGAGCTCACCCCATGGACTAGATTGGACCCTTTGTCGGGCAGGTTTTGGCCCACAGACCGTATGTTTGACACCCCCTACCCTAACACCTTCTATTCAAGCTCTATTTGGGTTTTTTTCTCCAATTTCACCTCATGATGGAAAAATCCAACCTTACATGTAGCCGGCGAGATGTAATCTACTGCGCTTTGTACTGATTAAACTCCCCGTCTTGTACACAGTGTTCTGCATTGTTCTGCGTCTGGTGTTGATTTGGATTCAAGGCAGCGTCTTTTACGGTATAGTTCACCTCAGACGCCCCCTCATCTCCAGACGGAGGATAAGGAGTTATCATAACGCAGGGTAACGTCAGGAGAAGTGGGTCACATTAAGGATAGGAACCTCTGCTTGGCTGTGTGAGTGGCGGCTCGTTCTCGGGAGCCTCGGCAGATAACGCTCCCCTATCTCGACTCGATTTAGCCCCGGCCCGGGTTACATGGACTCCAGCCTCGGGGGAAATAAGGATACGGCTCTCAGGTTCCCAGCAGGCCCAACATATGGGAGCTGCTCTCTCATCTAGTACAGATGAATTCATCCCAAACTCATCTCCTCACACAGATTAATTTGGCAGACATGGCGAGGCAGGTGGAGAGTGTTGAGCAGCATCTGGGCGCGAAGGGATGAGATTGATGTGGATGCGTCGCCTTTGTGTTTCTCACTTCTGAAGCGCTAAAGGCCCGACTGATGGGAAACACAATGAGATGTCGGCCTATTGTTACTTATTGTCAGCCTCGTGCTCGTATTTGTTCCAGGAGTAAAGTCAGAGCGAGTCGTACTGTGCAGCGACATTATAGACAAGTCTTTGTTATTGTAACATAATCTGCGAGAAAAGTTTACAGGAGGTCGAGGGTTCAAGTAAAGGCAAATACAACACTATCCAATCCAATCCAACTTTATTTATAAAGCACTTTAAAATAACTGCAGTGGACCAAAGTGCTGTACAGAAGAATAACACTGGGTTACAAAAAAATGTTTTTTTGCAAGTTGTCTAGGTTTTTTCAGATGAATTAGGACCATTTGCACCGCTAAATCCAAAAATGACATCTGTTTTTCTCAATCAGGTCAGGTTTTTTTGCTTATTTGATTTTGAAAAATTTCATCTTCTCACAAAATATAATAATTAATACCAAAATAAGATTGGTAAGCACACTTATGAAACTTGTGACTTGATTCCTGTTAGGTACAATGGTGTATTCACCGCAGATGTAGCAGAATACGTCAGGCTTATTTTTGCAAGATCTTCTAGTCGAAGCCATTTCATTCACCTGTAATAAAAAAAACAATCACAAATTGGCAAAAGTAAAATCTTCAGAACTCGTTTATTGCAAGAAATATGAAAGAATTTTGTATCATATGATGTGAAAATGCCCATAAATGTAAGCAAAAATGTTAAAAAGCCAATATGTAGCATAGTTCAGAAAGTTGACCTGATTGAGCAAAATTAGTGTGATTTTTGGATTCAGCACACCAAAATTATCCTAAATCAGCTCAAAAAACTTAAACAATAATTTGTTGTTGACCAGTGTAATTCAAACCAAAATAGAATAAAATACACAATAGATTTAAAGACATGGAAACTGTAAAAAAGGAAAAAGTGCTATACAGAAGAATAAATAAAACCCAAATCAAAGAATAAAATACAAGATAGATGAAAAAGCCATACAATTAAAAACAACAAAATAAATAAATAAATGAAATAGATAAATAAGACAATAAACCACTACCAAATAAAAGCAATAGAATAAAGATAGTACCTTCAAACCTCTCACATGGTTTCGAAAGCCAAGGAGAAAAAATGGGTTTGAAGAAGGGCTTTAAAAACAGACAGAGGAGGTCTGTCTGATATGCAGAGGCAGACGGTTCCATAGTTTAGGAGCTGCTGCAGCAAAGGCACGCTCACCCTGAACTGGTGCAGAGTTTTTACTACACTCAGGAGCAGTTGGTCAGCTGACCTGAGAGAATGGTGGGGGGGGGGGTATATAAAGCTGCAGCACCTCAGAGAGGTAGGACGGGGTGAGGCCATTTTTGGATTTAAAAGTAAATAAAAGGATTTAGAACACTAGACAGAAATGACAGAATTACTGTACTTTCCAGACTATAAGCTGCTACTTTTTTCTCACGCTTTGAACCCTGTGGCTTATATAACGATGCGGCTCATGTATAGATTTTCACGGGCTAACGGCCTCCAGGGGGCGCTCTAGTAGGAAGCGCAAAAGTGAGACAGACAGGTGGAAGAGGTGATGAAGAGGAGAAGTTTTAAGCTGAACTTTGAACAATCATTTTGCACAAACCCTCATCATGGAAAACACACAAAGAAATGCATATGATGCAGCTTTGAAGTTAAAAGCAATCGACCCTTTACAGACTCTAAAGAAGGAAACAGAGCTGCAGCACGGAAGAGACAGCGGAAGAGAGACGCAGAAGGAGTGTGACGGAGCCTTTCTGAGGATGTTCAACTCCAACACTGAAGAAGACCACTGCAGTGGTTTAATGAGCAGGAGGAAGATGAAGATACAGATCAATGACTTTTCTGGGTTTTTGAACCAGCCTGTTCCTGCCGTTTTACTGAAGTGTTACAGACACTGTTTGGCAAAAAGCAGTTAAGGTATGGAAATAAGTATTTAAATAATCTGTCTGTTTACCATCTTTCTGTGTAAATATGTCATGTTACAGCGTGGACACCTGCAGCTTACAGTCAGGTGCAGCCTATACACTGTAAGGTCGGAATTTGTATTTACTAAAATGCTTTAATTACAATGTACTTAAATGATTTAAGTTTTATGATTTTACAATAAAATGTTCAGTATATTCTACTAATTTGTAGACATAGTTGAAAGTATAAAAAAGTTTAAGTTGAATGGAATTAAATCACTCAGTTTTAGTCATGACCACACCTTTTTATCTTTGCATTGCGTTGTGGGTATTGGGCATGTTGTTGAAAATGTGTTCTTTTTCTGTGCAGGGGTTCAGCGGGGTTGTGGTGTTAGCGTTAATTTGGATTTAATGTGTGTATGTCAGTGTTTATTGGCCTTTTTGTGTTTGTTTTTGTATTTTTGCAGAGCTGCACCATGAGTCAGAGCCAGAGGAAGAACTATGGATTACTGTTCATCTAAGACTGTTATTGTACAATAGAAGTCTTAATGTCTTGTCATATTAAAAGCACTTCCTACACTGACAAATGAGATCGAGCTAACTTCCATTCATGCAACAATATATTAAATTAAATAATTTCATAACTATTTTGGTCAGGAATAGGATTTTGAGTTTGATTAACTTAAAAAAAAGTTGTCTAATCAATGATAAGTTAATCTGGCTGCAATTGAGAAAATTAGTCAGTGTAACCTAAAATGCAGAGTTGAATGGTTGGATAGTGGGGTTGATTTTACAACAGATTTAAAGTATAAATAACTTGTCTTTTAGTGTTTTCTACTTAATAGTTTAAGTTCAATACTTTTAGCATTAAAGTTGAACCTACTTAAACCAACTGATTAGTCGATCATTACTCAATCATTTAAGTGCAATCACTTGCCTCAAATTTTTTGAGTAAACTCTACTTATCCGGGCTTACAGTGTATATGCACAAATATTTTTTTATTTCAAAATTTGGAAGGTGCAGCTTATAGTCAGGTATGGCTTATAGCCCGGAAAGTACGGTAAAGGCCCAATTCACCCTTTAGCCCCTCCCCCTTGGCACTACCCCTTCAAACAGAGCTGTAAGGGGTAGGGGTTAGCATTAAAAACTACACAAAAATATGGATATTACGAAAGCTGTATATGAATGATCTGTAAGGGAAAAAGAGAACAGAAGCATGGAGAAAAACCTTGTGACGTTCTGAAGCAGACTGATGTCATGAAATCGCGTTGTAAGTGACGCCAGTTTATTGCATTTGGCGTGCTAGACGTATGCATTTTCACCCTTTCACGTGTTATTGAACGCCATTTGATGGCGTGTCAATGCGGTAGCCACTAATTGCACTAATCACTAACCCTAAACCTAACCTTAAACCTAACCCCTAACTGCTAATCGCACTAGCTGCTAATCGAGTTAATGGTATGGTATTTGTGGCATAAACAAACACTGAGGGCTTATAATGCAATTCATAGTATCACGTTTCCTGAAGAAAGCATGGTATAATAAACCACAAGAAGATTTAGGAAGATTTCCAGGTTCAATTGATGATGAACAAAATTCAAACAGAGGTCACGCTAAATACTGACATTACCTGCAGAAGACATGAACATCTGATATTTTGGATGATTTCAATGCAATGCACATATTTTCTGCATTTTCTTGTTTTTTTTTTTTCTTGACAAAGAGGTTGAGCGATAAACATGCAAAACCTGAAGAGAACAAAGCTAAATGTGCCCGAGAACCTGACTGATTTAGAACTAAAAACCAACTTGGATGTAAAAGTTCAACCACCGAAACAAGCAGGTGGCTCCAAGGTCTGTTTCTACTCCCCAAACTACAGCCAAACCGAATAATATTAAGAACAACGGAGGACGTGTTTCAGCCTGAAGCCATTGGTGGAGCTGAATAATGAAACCATATGGTCGCGAGTTTGTGCCCGATCATCCAAACCGACGAGCGCAGCCGTTTGGTGTGGCAGCGTCTACAGACAGATATCAAATGCTTCACTGCCCTTTTCTGGCTTCGGGTGGAATAAAAAGTTGGCAGATCTGAAGTTCAGAGCTTGGCTTTAGATACGAGTGATGGATCTGCTGTTTTTGAAGAATTGGACATAAAAGAAGGTG
This sequence comes from Sphaeramia orbicularis, assembly GCF_902148855.1. Classification (NCBI taxonomy): domain Eukaryota; kingdom Metazoa; phylum Chordata; class Actinopteri; order Kurtiformes; family Apogonidae; genus Sphaeramia; species Sphaeramia orbicularis. Next base: position 40,430,923 of record NC_043976.1, on the reverse strand, counting down.
TTGAAATGGCTGGAAAATAGAAAACAAACCAGGCTGATGTTACTATTAAAGCATCAGCACTGACTGATTTGTGAAGGGGTAGTATTTCTGTAAATATTCTTCCAGTTTCATGAGTAAAGATATTTAAAAATTAAAGTGACAGCACTTGATAAATAGGGACAATCCTCGGAAGGAGGAGGTTGATGATGGATACAGTAAATTACATGGTCTTAGGCATGGTGCGATTTGTCAAAAAAACAGGGAGGGGGGTGTTTTTGTGGGGTTTTTTAATCATAGAAAAACAAGTAATCAACAGACCTAATTCTTTTTGAAGTTAACAGTCGGCCTTATTACATGTCGAACAGTTGAACATTCATCTTTAATGCAAACTAAAAATACTTGAAACATTTATTTTCTGCGACGGCCACACCTGTGATGTGGGAGGTGGTCTAATGAAGTTTCGGGACCATGGATAAGGGCTGGTCACGCAAACCTGGGAGAGGATTTATGATCAATGGGAAACTCAGACTGTAAAACAGAACATAAAACCTAATGATTAAGATGCAGTTGAACATGTACTTTGGCGTCTGCAGACGTATGTTTGTACTAGTGATGAGCGGATCAGCTGGTTTCCTACAGGTCGGGATAAAAAAAAATCACTTTCAGACACAGAGCGAGAGACACTGATATATAGAGACAGATAGGTATGGTAGACATTTGTCATTGATCCAAAAACCAGGAGGGGGCGTTTTTTTTTGTTTTTTTTTTTTTTTTAATTACAAAAAAGCAAGCTATCAACAGACCTAATTCTTTTTGAAGTTAACAGTCGGCCCTACTACATGTCGAACAGTTGAACATTCATCTTTAATGCAAACTAAAAATAAGTGTAACATTTAATTTTCTGCGACGGCCACACCTGCAATGTGGGAGGTGGTCTAATGAAGTTTCAGGACCATGGATAAGGGCCGGTCACGCAAACATGGGAGAGGATTTATGGCCAACGAGCAACTCAGACTGTAAAACCTAATCGATTAAGATACAGTTGAACATGTAACATCTGCACTAGTGATGAGCGGATCAGCTGGTTTTCTATGGGTTGGAACGGGTCAAAAAAATGTCACTTTCAGACACAGAGAGAGAGACGCTGATATATACAGAGAGAGACAGGTAAGGTAGACAATGAATTTATCTGCATGGGGACGTTTGTGAATTCTGAGACTGCCGACAGTTCGGTTCAGGTGAAAGTTGAGGTTCCCACAGAGTCGGGCGCACTGTGAGCGTAGGCCACTGTGAGCGGCACGGACTCTGCGTCTGCCTTGAGTACGCACCGACGTCCGCGAAGTCAAGTAAACCCGACTATATGTGTAAGAAAACTGAGTCCCAACCTGCCTGTTATTTCATTTGGTTTTTAATCATTGACAGGGTTGTCCCCCTTTATTTCTGAATTTCTCTGTTAAAAGAATAGAAATGGTTCTATTTATTACAAAATGTCATCTCATCAGTGTTCCAAGTGCTGCGATGCGTTTTTATACAAAGCCCCCAGTGTGTTATTGGATACAAATCATTCATTTTGCTGAAAGGGACACACACCTGCAGTGACCAAACCCAAAAACAACACTTCAGATGATCTGTTACAAGAAAGTGTGCTATAGTATTGAACATAATTCAATTATATACCACTGGTTTATTTATACTGGCATTCTTCGCACTTGTATTTGGAAGCCGGCCTTTATTTATTGCCCCGCCCCCGAAGGGGAGGCAAGGGGTATTGTTTTTGGTTTGGTTTGTATGTTTGTTTGTTTGATAACACTCTAGCAGCAAAATTATTGGTTTAATTCATACCAAATTTGGTTTATAGCTTGCCAGTGATCCAGAATAGATCTGATTACATTTTGGGAACAGCAGGTCAAAGTTCAAATTTTTTCTGAATTTTTAAAATCTTTTTTTCCTTTATTTACTTATAATGGGTGAAATTTCAAACGTCTGTAAGAACAAAACTATGAAGTGAATTCCCACCAAAATTGGGTGATAGATTTCCATTGATACAGAATAAATGTCATTACATTTTGGGAAAAGTAGGTCAAAGTTTAAATTTTTTAGGAATTTTTTAAACTCTTTTTTTTCTCCTATTTACTTATAATAGGTGAAATTTCAAATGTCTGTAGCAGCAAAACTACCGGTTGAATTTATACCAAATTTGGATTATAGATTGCCAGTGACCCAGAATAGGTGTCATTGCATTTTGGGAAAAGTAGGTAAAAGTTTAAATTTTTTAGGAATTTTTAATCTCTTTTTTTCTCTCTCATTTTCTTATAATGGGAAAAATTTTACGTCAATAAAAACACAAATTTTGTTTCAATTTACTTCAAACTTGGCACAAATACAGAGGCAATTGATACGCTGACATCAGCACACACACAGACATGATGACATGAGCTGGATCGATGACAAAATAAGATACAATACGTGTGAGGGGCGGGGCTTGTTGTACCTGGAACCACTTGTTTGTATTGTCCTTGACCCAGGCTATAAGTAGAAACCAGCTTATAATTATCTCCTGGTTTTTATTTAAGGAAATGCAGTCATTAAATCGCATTCACAACCCATCTAGAAGTCAACACAGTACAACCTAAAAAGTTTACAATCTGCAACTACAATGTCAGGTCTTCTGTGTTTATGTCTCAAAATGTTGGCGATCAGTTAAAGGAGATGGATGTAATCGGTAGTTTTCCCTAATGATGCCTAAGAAAGATCCACGACCAAACAAAATATCCAACATGGAACCAGCTCAGATGGACAGAATCCAATAAGAGGCCAATCTGACATGGGGCGAGACATTGAGGAAGCTTTCTGTTTCCGAGGGGACAAGAAACGATGATGATGAATTGCACTGTCAGTGTGTGCAATTATATAATCACAAATGCTGATATTTAGAAGCTACGATCTGTGTGTTGTGATGTGTTGGGTTCACTGATGCTAAGGAGATCCATGTACCCTGTAAAAATGCAAAATGTAAATCTTGTACTGTTTTTTTTTTTTTTTTTTTTTAATTAGTATGTTAAATGGAAAGGGTTGGTAATCTGTGAATTTTCCATCATAATCAAGTAGAAAGAGTCAATTTTGTGCTAAATGAACCAGTTTTTCTTCATCTTTAAGGTTATTGCATTTACGTTGTCAGCTAAAACACTTCCCAAATGCTTTACTCTATTTCATTCATGCATATTTCTAAACTGAACAAACTTCTATTGTTGTAATACATATTCTACAGTTAGATTTCTGGAGTGTTTCACTGCTTTGGTAAATGTTTGTCATGTTCTGACCATAAAGAAGCATGAAAACCACAAATTACCATGTGGCTTTTTCAGGCTTCAAACCAAAACTTAAACTGGAAATAAATTATGAGCTGACATTTATCATGACAATTATCAATACTGACTCATGGGGAAAGAAATATTTCTCCTTCTCTTATACTATTACTGATGGTACTTCAGGTCTGCAAAGAAAACAATTACAATATTCTGTTATTTACACATAAGAATGCACTGAAACACACTAAACATCTGTTTTTCTGTAAAGTCTTCAGCTATGTTCATCACTGTACACTGTACAGTGATGGGGCTCTAAAAAAATACTGTTAAATAACGGAAAATAACCACTTCATAAAAACATGGTAATTTTCCATAATTAAAATACAGTTCTTTGCCCTAACTTTACATGAGATTTTGAATATTTTTTTTTGACTTTTTAATGTTTAATAAAGAATATTCACATGTATTAAAACATTTAAATTACTTGTAAATATGGACAAACATTGTTATAAAACAAATAATCGGGCTTAAAATTGCAGAAAAGTTCTGTTATTAGTTGGTGTTTATCACTTAATTTTACGTTAAAAACTTGTATATCAATTAATATTTGATGTAATAAAATGATATACCACACATACAACATTTGATTTATATTTCAAAACCTGTCAATCATCTGTTAATAAACTAGTTGTCTGGATTTCAATTCCAACAATTTACTGATAATTTAAGATCATATCAAGTATTAACATTATGTTTATAGGTTATTTCACATTCAATTACAATATACTTGCAAATGTATTTTAACTGTATTTTTCTGTAAAAAAAAAAAGAAAAAACATTCAATTAAAAAATGGAAACTTTATGGTTATTCACAGTTAGTTTTTTCATGTTATTGTACATTTGACATGTAAAATCACAGTCTATTTTTGTAATTTCATTGATATTTTGCTGTATCTAACAAATACAGGAAAAAAATCTGTAAAATAAACAGTGAAAATTCTGTTAAATTACAGATTTTTTTTTTTTTTTTTTACAGTGTATGGTTATGTGGGGCTTTCTGACACCATTAAACTGATAAAACAGAACCTGGACAGCTCATTTAGACTAAATGAAACATGAATACTTTGCAAAACATGCAAAAAAACCAAAACAAAACCCAGCTTCCAGCTTCCTGTTCCAGTGACAGACAGTAATAAACAGTTTTTCTATTAATTTCCTTTGTCTTCAGAGTTTGTTTGAGCCTTGACTAATGAAAACCCACAGAGGGAGACCAGTATAAAGTAATTGGAGATGCAAATGGGGAAACAAATACAGTGAAAGGCTATTAACTGGAGGCTGTTTCACCGCCGCTGTCCTACGATTCCCTGCTTTTCCTCAGCGGAAAACCAGGCTCGTTCAAAGCACATGAAAGACACGTCGACTCTTTGGACCGGCTGCCAAGATGTTGGTCTGGGTTAATAACAGCTGTGGTCACTATCTGATGGTTTTCCAGGAGTGATTTCAATCTGTTTGCATGTGTTTATTAACCCATAAAGACCCAGGGCTACTTTTACAGCAGTCCCCAAATGAATTTTTCATCCTCTTTAACCCTTCATAACCCATAAAGACCCAAACATCCACTGACGACCAAAACCATCTACTGATCTATAATGTTTAATACCTGTTGATCCATTAATCCAGTGTTTTTCAACCTTGGGGTCTTGGGAATTCAAATGGAGTTGCCTGAAATTTCTTTTAATTGATAAAAGATTACAAAAAAAAAACCTTATTAATAAAAAAATAAAAAATAAAAAAAAATGGTGAGTTGACAGAGACAATCCCAATCCATAAAAGACAAACTGAGTGTGAAACTGCAGCACTGTGGTTCTGTTTATCTGTCAAATGTTCATTGTGGTCAGTTTCAGATGCTGCAGCTCTTTCATAATTCATAGTTTGAGTTATTGTTCGTTCAGTATTAACCCTTTCATGCATTTCAAACATTATTCCCAGCCCAATATCTGATGACCATGAAAAGATGAAAAACTGCATTTTACACCTATTATTGATGTGTATTGACAGAATCAATGGGTCAACAGGTATTAAACAGTTCAGTTTTGGTTGATGGTGGATGTTTTGGTCTTTAACCCAGAGGTTCCCAACCTTTTTTGGATTGTGACCCTGTTTTAACATCACAAATTTCTGGCGACCCCAGACATTCAAAACAGAGACCTTTTTGTTGCTTAAATTAAATTTGTTTTTGATCATGTAATAGTTTGCTTTACTATGTTGCAAATAAATGTTAATTTTAGACGACATTTAGTCGAAACAATGCATATTATTATGGACGGAGGCAGTAAATCCAGGTGTAGATTACTGCACAAAGGGAAAATTGGATTTTCCTTGGTCAGGATATGTACAGTCAGTCCAGTTTGGATTTCCAAGGCTGACAGTTAATACTGAACAAACAAGAACTCAAACTATGAATTATGAAAGAGCTTCAGCATCTGAAACTGACCACAATGAACATTTGACAGATAAACAGAACCACAGTGCTGCAGTTGCACACTCACAGTTTGTCATGTCTTATGTATTATATTGTGATTGTCTCTTTCAACTCACCATATATTTTTATAAGTAATTTTTGTTTTTATTATTTTTATCAATTACTAGAAATTTTAAGGCGACCCCATTTGAATTCCAGGCGACCCCACGTGGGGTCCCGACCCCAAGGTTGAAAACACTGTTAAACTTTTAACCCATAAAGACCCAGAGAGGTTAGCTGGTTGGACGGTGTTGCCTTTGGGACTGCCGACCATAAAACAACAAACCGGAGACGCTTGCACTTTCTAAAAAAATGCAGTTGCATGGCGCTAAACTCCCATTCAACTGCTTAAATGTAAAACAGTGGCGGCATTCTGCTGGAGCTCACGCAGCCAGGTATCCCAACTGCAATAACGCTGCCAATTTAGGTTCCCTAGAGTCATTCATCAAAGTTCCCGCTGAGAGATTTACTCTTAAACCTTTTCACTGTGAATATGGATTTATTTATAAGTGACGCTAAACAGCCTCTCAGGACCTAATATGACATAAACATGGTACCTTTTAGTGACAAAATCCCACTAAGTCCCAATTACAAAGGGTTCTTGAGAGCAACGAATAATGATGGTGTAATGAATGAATTCCACGTTGCCTTTCCCAGAACAACCCTGGAAACATTAAACGTAATAAATAACCCTCAGCGTTATGCAAAAACTCCGCTCTGCAAATTAGCCGTCTGTATGAGGCATGTGTAGCTTTAGCTGGACGTTGTTGTCTTTAGCTGGACTTGGACAGGATCAGTTGTACAGTGGACAGTGTGGTAATACAGTCATTACTGGAGCCGGACGATAAATTAAAACAAATGTACCATATCTGTTTCCATTTCTGTCCGACAGTGTTATTGCTCTGTGACAAACTGAGTATCGTTGAAATGCTGCAGGAATTGTTGATGCATCATTTTTGCTGATGTGAAAAAACCAAATAAATGCCAAACGACCAATAATAAAAGGCTGGGAATACTTATACACGACTTTTACCGTGCTTTCCGGACTACTGGCCGTACCTGACTATAAGCCACACCCACCCCATCTCCAACATCTCACCATCGATTCATTGACGCTGAGCTTACGTACAGTACCTCTATTTCCTTCTTCGTCAGCCGGATTGATCATTTGCCCGGAAAACATAAATTAGCCGCATCATTTTGAGCTGCGGGTTCACAGCGTGTGGAAAAAAGTAGCAGCTTATAGATCAGAAATTATGGTTCATCATTGCTGGGGCGCTAGTAGCAATTGAGGGCCCCATGAAAGCTAAACGATGTTAGAAAATTCAGTATCTTATCCATTTGTGTGTATGTGGGGTTGGGGCAGCAGTTATATCGGCTAAAATTTGCTTAGAGGTCTTATTTCTGTCTTGTGCATAAGAAATCAATCTAAGTGAATCCCTAAAGGAACTTTGTGTTGGTAAATGCAAGTTATGCAAATGTACAGGATTTCAGTTCTGTTCAACATGTTGATGTTCATATGAACTATGTTTTCAGCTCAAAAATGGCCAATTTCATCACAATTAATGCTATATTTTCATGTCACAAATGGCCAAGTTATATTTGAACTGAATTTACCTGAAAAACAAATATTCTATTCTTTTAGATTCCCCAGTTTTTCTTCCCAGATTCTATCCTACATATCACATGTTTTATTTTTACAGGTTCAGTATGGAGTATGGTGCTGATCCATCCTGCTTATGTTACGCCAATACATACATTAAGAATGTCACACGGCACTGTTTAAATCAACAGTTTTCTAATAATAAGCATTTTTATAAAGAATTAACAATTCTATATTGTTATTTACTCTTTAGTATGATGATAAACTATACAATAAATAATTCTGATACTAGTTTTTGCGCAGGGATCATTGTGTAAACGCTGACATGGCTGCCGAGCATCAGTATGATGGATCCACAACAACCATGTCACATCCGTCCACTGACACATTTAGTGTTTTTGTGTCAGCTGTTATTGTTTTAGATCCACAATACTAACTGTTTTTTTTTTTTTTTTTGTTTTTTTTTACAGTGTACGGTTGCAATATGGAAATGTTGACATCTACAAAATATCCTTAAAATAACATCAATAACCATGAAAATCTGGAATTTCTTAAGAAAAATAAGTGCAATTTTAACTATATTATGTCTCACTTCATCATTCACACATGTACGTTACAACTTACAGATCACAGTGGATCTACAAACACACAAAACATTTAATAACAGGCAGAATATTGATAAAATTACGCTTATTTCTTTTAAGACATTTCAGGTTGTTCATATTAGTTCAGATTATTCACATTTTTGTTAAAGGATAGTTAGTTAATGTAAATATGTTCTTGTAATTTAACTTTTTTTTTTTTTTACAGTAAAACAAAGAAAAACATCAGTTGTCATTATTTTTAGGTTATGATGACAGTGTTTTAGTGTTTTAGTCTGACCCACTTGACATCATGCATGTTCGACACCCCTGATCCAAGTGGAATGGGGATAAAAGTCGACGTTTTGAGTGCATTGTCTTCATCCAGGGCTGCATTTCCTCGCCTCTACATCCTTCACTTTTAGTCTAAAAGCTCTGGGTGCTGTAATCTCGTCTCGTCCACGCTGCTGCTCCTGAGCGTGACATCCTTCCTCATTCTCCTAATGGTCTGCCCGTCCTCCTGAGGCTCTGTCACTTTCTTCACCGCCATCATCATCTATTTCTTGGCATTTCGGCCTCAAACTTTCCTCGTCCTGCTCCTCGGTGTTGAGCTCGTCTGCCTCTGCCGTCCCACATCTACAGATGTATTGCTGAACAACCAGTCGCACAGACAGACGACCACATCGGACACAGAAAAGAAGGCTGAAGTGAGTTAATAAACCTCCTGACGCCTCTCTGGCGGGGGGGGGGGTCAAACATGCGGCTCACGGGTCACAACCAGCCCCCCAAAGGGTGCAATCTGGACCACAGGATGAGTTTACAAAGTGGAACAATGACACTGAAGATATGAACAGTCAAGGATGTGGACGTCACTTTAGTTCAGGTTCCACATCCAGACCAATATGATCTAAAGTAAAACAAAAGCATAATAACCGATAAATAATGACTCCAAATAAAATATTACATATATGCCTTTATATATTTTGTTATGATTACAATTAGTTACCACTTTATTACAACCTTTTGTGCATAATAAGCAATTTATTATTGTTATTTATGACTTGGCTTGTTTCTACTAGTACTTTTATTCTGTGATTTGTAAAAGTATGTATATATACATATATATAGTGCACACTATAATATTAAATAACATAATAAGCTACTTATTATTATTATTATTATTATTAATTATTATTATTATTACTACTACTATTTTGCCACTTGTTTCTGTTAGTACTTTCTAATGTGTAATTGCAATTTCCACTACTGTCTTTTGTAGTTATTGTTTGGTTTTTTCTTGTCATATTCATGTGTGTATATTCAATGTTTGTGCTGTTATTGGAACCTCGATTTCCTGAGGATTCTGCCCAAAGGATCAATAAAGTTCTAATAAAAATTTAACCTAAGATAACCAAATCTAATCTTATCTAACCTAACCTAACCTACCCTAACCTAATCTAATCTAATCTATTCTAACCTGGTCTAATCTAATCTAATCTAGTCTAATCTAATAAACCTAACCTAATCTAACCTAACCTGATCTAATTGAATCAAATCTAACTGTATCTAACATAATCTAATCTAATAATATAATCTATCCTAATCTAATATTGACCATTTTTCTGTTTTAGTGCAAAAAAAAAAAGAAAAATATTTACATTTACAAACTATCTTTAAATAAAATGTGAATAACCTGGACAAATACGAACCATCTGAAATAAAATTAAGTGCTATTTTAATCATATCCTGTCTGTTCCCAAAGGTTCTGTTCCTTTGTCGACACTATTTATCCTATTATTGCATCTGTTTGATCAGTTTTAGTTCAGATGTTGTAAAGACGACTCAGCAGCACCGTTAGTGAAAAGTCTAAATGGAAAAAGCCGTTTCATTCTGTCTTATTCAACTCTTTGAATCAGACACCCATTTAATGCCGCCGCACTGCAACATTTTTAAAAGGGATTTTTAGGACACTTTCCATTAATCTTCGCCATATGCTGCACAACTGTCACAGACAAAAAGCCACCTCACAAACCAATTACGCGTCGTTGTGGAGGAGACGGCGCTCAGGCCCAGCGCCTCGATGAGATGGATGACAAAATGAAACAACAGAAAGGCAACAAATTACACTGTGTCAGCCACGGCGTCAAAAACACCCAAAGGGACGGTGGGGAGCCGCCTCACACAGCTCGCCTCGCCTCCCGGCCCCCCCACCCCACCCCCCCGCCTCCACAGCTGCTTCTCTCTGAGTGATGAGTCAAGTGAATCATCCACTGGCAAAAAAAACAAACAACAAACACATCTGTTGTGGAGCGGCAGCGTTATCATCCGCTCTCTGTTTTAACAGTCCTGTTAATCTGTACGACGGAAAACGCGGCGTCGAGCATAATTAAAAAACATCAGGTATCAGCCTGTTCACGACGTTTCACAGCAGTTCCACCACCAAAGCACAAAAAGGTGAGACGGCGTTCAGCTAACACCTAGAGCACTGAATTACCTTTGACCTGTTTTACACTGAAAACAAGAACAGTGATAAAAACAAGGGTTTAATTCAGTGGTTTCAACCTTTTTTTACTCATGACCCCATTTGAACATCAAATTACTGTCGACCCCAGACACTCAAAACAGAGACATTTTTTTGCTAAAATTAATTTGTTTTTGATCATGTAATAGTTTGCTATACTACACTGCAAATAAACGTTAATTTTAGAGGACATTTAGTCTATATAATATATATTATTGTGGACAGAGGCAGTAAATCCAGGTGTAGATTACTGCACAAAGGGAGAATTTTATTTTCCTTGGTCAGGATATGTACAGACAGTCCAGCTGTGATTTACAAGGAGGACAATTAATATGAACAAACAAGAACTCAAACTATGAATTATGAAAGAGCTGCAGCATCTGAAACCGACCACAATGAACATTTGACAGATAAACAGAACCACAGTGCTGCAGCTTCACACTCACAGTTTGTCTTTTATGGATGGGATTGTCTCTGTCAACTCATTTATATTTTATATAATATATATATATATATATATTATATATATATATATATATATATATATTTTTTTTTTATTATCAATTATTAGCAATTTCAGGTGACACCATTTGAATTCCAGACGACCCCACGTGGGGTCCTGACCCCAAGGTTGAAAAACACTGGTTTAAACTCTCCTCCTCCCTCACTCACTCCCTCACTTATTATCCCCATTAGCTGTACCATAGCTGCAGTTATTCTTCCTGGGGTCCTTACAATAATCTTTACAACTACTCAATGTGAATTATGCTGCGTTCCAGGCAACCTGTAAGTTGTGTTTTTCTAACCGTCTACTGGTGAAAATGCACTGGAATGTCACTCAAACCCGTGACTTCCCACCTGTGAACTCGTACTAGATCCATGTACTGCCAGTTTCGAGTTCTGAGTCAGGTAGCAATGGCGGCCGCCATGGATGCGGTGTTTATGCAGATTGTTTATTAAAACAAGGTATTGACATTATTTGTCTGCAAATGTTCTGTATAATCAGTAATTGTTTATAATAATAATAATAGTTTTTTTTTTGTTTTTTTTTTCAGTTATTATTAATATCTGGTATTAATATCTGGTAGGATAAGTTGTAAATGGGTGTTATATTAGTGTATACAGGAAAAAGGATGTGTGTTGTGTATTATATTATTATTATTATATTATTATTATTATTAATATTAATATAATAATAATAAATAATATAATAATAATATAATAATAAATATAAATTGATATTCATACAAAATAATATTTGCTATAGTGATCATAAGGAATAGAAATTTGGGGGAGTACATAATTTTTTACTTCTTCGTACTCCTTTTCGAGCATGTATAATTTCATTTGTTTTATTATTATTATTATTATTATTATTATTATTTACTGTTATTTATTTATTATTTATTATTTATTTATTTATTTTTGTTGTTTGTTTGCTTATCAATCATTTATGTATCAGTACTTATAATTTGTTGGTTGATTTTTGTTTTGATTTCACTGTCGACATGTTCAAAATAAAGATTTCATTCCTTCATTCATTACATGGACCTGTATTTGGAGGACGTTTCAATAAAGGTGTGAGACAGTGAAAGTGTGCTCCTCTAACCTTATCATTGTTGTTGACTATCTGCTGCCCCCTGTGGTGGAGAACCACTGGTGCATGCCACAGTTTTTGTACATACATGGACAGACCGGACGGACGGACGACCAACTGAAGATAATACCCTGTGGCTGAGGGCAAAAAGAGACAAACCCAAGATGAAAACCGGGGAAAAAAAAAAAAAGAGAGATGATGGATGCTGTTTTTGGACCAAATCCTAATTAAAACCACATGCTCACATCATTTTAATATTCTTTTACTCATTATTCATCCTAAATTGTGTTTGTTTCAGCTTTTTTCTTAAATATTTTACAGCCAAATATGAGCAACAGATGGATATTTTCAAATGAAATACATTCTGTTCATACTGTCGACAATAAAACACAAGTCTAACCGCAGTGGAATATCACTGCTCTGTGTTTTAATTTGCATTTTCATGACTGTGGGTTTTATCTAATGTGCATAAAAAACCCTTAAAATATTGTAAATATTTAGTGAACGAAGGCCTCTGTGTTAAAACTAAGCTTGTAGAGATAATTAGCATTTTAGTGCTGGACTGAATGATGTGAGCCACGGCAAAGATTCACTCTCATAAAGATTTTATTAGAAAGCGATGCATTATCTTGTCTTATTATGGTCTGTAGTGGAGTGAATGGCCCATTTTTACGGCCCCTTTTAGCCCGGCGCTCTGACATTACATCAGTTACCTTGTCATGTCTGTGCACTCCCCCGTCGCCCACAAATGATCTTCATCCCTTTGATTCTACATCCGATTCCGTATGTTTGAACCCAAACACATTTAGTTTTTGTGATGGTGGACGAGCTACAAATTATTCATGATGTAATTAGCCGGTAGGGAAATCATATTAGAAGAATCTTAACTCAGACCTCTGGGAAACTTTAAGCACTTCGTCAAATAATGGGCCAGGCATCCAAATAATATCCCTGACCTATTTCCGTTCTCCCATGGGCCAGACGTTCTCAGCGGCGTCGGAGAAATGAGGGAAATTTCATGTTTGATCCTCCAGACGGTCAGGTTGGGTTAAGATGACACGCAAACGCTGACAGATGCTGAAGAACTTGGCAATAATTGGACGTGAAGCGACGATTCACGCACATAAAAGGATGTAGTGGCATGTCCGGTGTACGTTCTTTAACTGTTGTGCAGTGTAAAAAAAAAAAAAAAAATGTAATTTAACAAACTTTTTACTGTTTATTTTACAGATTTTTCCTGTATTTTTAAGATACAGGAAAAAATCAGTGAAATGACAAAAATAGACTGTGATTTTACATGTCAAATGTAAAATAACATGAAAAAACTGTAAATGTGAATAACCAAGAATATCCATTTTTTTAAAAGATTTTTTTTTCCACAGAAAAATACTGTTAAAATAAATTTGCAAATGTATCGTAATTTCACAAATGTTTCTTTTCTGTTTACGAGATTAAACTGTTAATTTAAAGTATAACACTGTAAAAAAAAATTAAACTAGATAAAATTACTGACAATTAACCGTTAAAGAAGTATTTGTTCTGTAAGTTTAATAATACTTGTTTGTTAATTGACAAATATCTTGTGTAATTACAGGAGGTTCCACAACAAAAATGTTGAATAAATGTTTTTGTGACTGTATAACATGTATAAGCACTGATAAACTGTCCAAATACAGTTTTATCAGTGGATTGTACAACATAGTCTCATTGAAAATTTTATATACATCTGTATATACACACATATATAGGTAATTTGATTGTTTTAATACATGTAAATATTCTTCATTAAACTTTAAACAGAAAAAAACTGTATTTTAATTACAGAAAATTACCATACTTTTAAAGATGGTTATTTTCCATATTTAACAATATTTTTTTTGTGCCCCTGCTGCTGGAATAGTTTTGGTTTTTTTTATTTTTTACAGTGTTGGTGTTCAGATTTGTGTTCAACAGCCAGTGTTCGTGGCTCTGGTGGACCCACTGCATTTGTGTGTGTTTAATTCAACATAATCAAATGATTATATGTTAAAATACTCAACAGATGTTTACTTCATCCCAATTACAAGCAACATAAAAAGCATATATGTTTAATATTCGCCTTTTGCCTTTGTTACATCACATTTATGAATTAAGTGATGCTCGTTTTTAGTTTGTCTTTTTAATAAAATGTAATATAATCAAGATATGAGAGGAAAAAAACGCATAAAAAAAGTAATTACTCATTTTCTTTACATGAAAAATGAAAACGGGTCCCACAGACCTAAACACCACACAAGGGTTAAACTTGTTCTAATCCATGTGTTCAAAGGTGACATTTAAGGACAGCAATCTGTGCATATTTAACACCTGTTCGGTTAATATTTCATTTAATTACTGGATTTCCTGTGAGTTAATTAAAACTAGGTCTATGTTAACAGGAATAAATACAAGTTAGAAATAATATGGATAATGTAATGTGCACGTCAAATGTGGTCTGTTATTAATGTGGGTCTTGACTTGTCATCGAGGGGTGACAGTGGGTCCTGAAACCAGTTGGACCAGTTGAGAACCACTGGTCAAACAGACGTCAAATCAAACATTTACAGGACTACGAGTCGCTGTACTTCCAGTCTCTCCACCTTCAGGTTTGTGAGTTCCGTCCCAAAAGTTCCTCTTATTAAAGCTTCATCCAATTTGAGTCCATCCTGTAATCCACATTAATACCCTGCACGGTGCACTGCAGCGTTTCCCAGGCATCTGACCCATACTACAGAACACATACCAGAGTTTATGGGAATGCAAATTCAGCGCAATCGTTGAATATTGTATGTTTTTAAATGCCTCAGGAGAACCGCTGGAATGCATTCAGATTATGCAGGTAATCAAGTTTTTTTTCCCTTCCCCGATCTTTGCCGCGCTGCCAATGAAAACTAACAGTGTACAGTGTGACGCTTAGTTACATGCAAGGACAAGCACAGGAACTGATGAACTGGATGACGGTAATTAGGTGAATAATGACTGCAGGGGATGAGGGAATTGAAACAGGATACAGCTCATGGTTTTAGTTTATTACAAAGTGAAGAAAATCCAAGCATTGATTGGGGTGGTGCGGTGGGAAGGAAGGAAGTGATGAGGAAGGAGGAGGAGGAGGATGAAGGTGTTGTTGCAAGAGGTTTCATATGAAAACATGAGCCACCTGTTCCAGATCGCCATCACCCCCCCACCCCCACCCCCCTCCTCTTGTTCCCCCTCCAGCCTGAGATCCTCCACAGCTTCCACCAGGGCTTCCCCATCACTTCTGGAGCAAAGAAACTTTCCACATGCAGCAAGAAAGACAATACGAGTCCTGGCAGGGAATAAATGTTCCCTTTAACCCATAAAGACCCAAACATCCACCAGAGACCAAAACCATCTACTGATCTGAACTGTTTAAAACCTGTTTGAGCCACTAATCCTATCAATACATGTAATAATTGGTGTAAAATACAGTTTGTCATCTTTTCATAGTCATCAGATATGACCCATTTGGATGTTCAGAGGCTCCGTAGTTACCATGGAAACACCATCATCTTCTACAACATTCACCAGTAAACCCATGGAGTTGGATCAATGACAGTGGATGGACACACTGGGTTTATGTTCAGTTAATAACATATTTACTGGAAAAGTCCCTTTTCTTCAGTTTTGTTTGTTTCTGATAATAACCCTCAACTTTAATCTGAGCTTTTATGAACATTTACATAATCAGTGAATTAAATACAGGAAAAATATATGATTTTCACAGAAAAAAAAGCAAAATACAGAAGATAATATGAAAAATTGGTGATAAATCATTTAACCTATAAAGACCTAAACATCCACCAGTGACCAAAAGCATCTACTGATCTACACTGTTTAATATCTGTTTGAGCCACTAATCCTATCAATACATGTAAATAATTGGTGTAAAATACAGTTTTTCATCTTTTCATGGTCATCAGATATGACCCATTTGGACGTTCAGAGGCTCTGTAGTTACCATGGAAACACCGTCATCTTCTACAACATTGATTCACCAGTAAAACCCATGGAGTTGGATCAATGACAGTGGATGGACACACTGGGGTTATGTTCAGTTAATGACAGATTTACTGAAAAAGTCACTTTTTCTTCAGTTTGTTTGTTTCTGATATAATAAACCTCAAGGTCCACCTCTACATGAACAATGAGTGGACCTGCTTTGTTCAGTACCATGAAGTAATGGTACTAATGTAAGGACTGATGAAGTAATGGTACTAATGTAAGGACTGATGAAGTAATGGTACTAATGTAAGGACTGATGTTCAAAGGGATCATGTGGATGTGGACAGGGGTCTGGATCAGCACTGATGTTGGACTAATGTTCTAAATACATGTTCCTTTCACCTTACAGGGGTTTTTCATGTATTTTCTTTTAGATATACTTCTTGGATTTTTATTTATTTATTCATTCATTGCCACTTATGGGTAAACAACCAAATATGGTAACTTCATTAACCTTGATATTCTACATGATTTTTATTCCTTTAAACTTCACAAAAGTAACTAGAAAAGCACTCGGAGAGCGCAGACCTCCGCCAAGGCAGATCAGCCCCCCCACCCCCGATCACCACCAAAATTTAATCATTTGTTCCTTGTCCCAGTATCAATATTTCCTGAAATTTTCATCCAAATCCGTCCATAACTTTTTGAATTATCTTGCACACAAACAGACAGACAAACCAGCGCCAGCAAAAACATAACCTCCTTGGCGGAGGTAATACAGTCTTGTTATGTTCTCCAATAACACACGAAGGTTGACATTTTAAATTCCAGAGTATTTTTATGTGAACTATAAAGGGTTAAATGTAGAAATATTAATAGGGGAATTTCTACAACAGCAGCTCTGGGTCTTTAAGGGTTAATGTGCTCTCCCATCAGTCTGATGCCATTAAGTCGTTTTGTTCTCTCCATGTTTTATTGCCAAATGTTCTCTCCTGCCTTTCTCCTGTATCCCTTAATACCTCTGCAAAAGCAGCTCTGTTATTTTGGGAGGTCTTTTGGATGCATCAGTGGGGAAAAACCATTTTCAATTCGGTTGCTTCTCATGTTTTATACCTTGAAGAAATAAATAAAAAGTTAAAATCCCCCTTCCGTTGTTTACCCGGAACCGATGGCTGCCTTTATTTCCCTCATAAATCTGGTTGTCAGCCTTTGACTGGTAGATTGAGCAGACAAAATGGGCTGCTACTCTGAGCCTAGAAGGAGTTTGTTCCACGACATTACACCGCTGTTTGCAGGACGCCTCCATCCTGAGAGAAGTGGTCCTGTTTCACCAGGGAGACAAGGATGGAGGAAATACATCCAAATGTGCAGGACTGGCTCTAGGTTGCTGTAGGACATCAGTTGTCATTTTAACAATGCGACTGAGGTCAGCAGTTTTCTCCTTGGTGATGTGACTGCTCTGTGATGAATCTCTACATTGTGGGAAATGGAACGTCCAGGTCTACATTTTCTGTAAAAGGTTTGGAAAAGATACGTCGAGGACTGTCAGTTTCCAGAGCGCTGCTGTGCATCCACTCAGCTCCACCGGGAGACAAAGCAAACACATCATCTCATGTATATTTACTGAGGCTTTGAAGTTATTTTCCCTCCTATTATTCTATTTGTTTGAGGCATCTGTGTATGTGTTGGAAAAAGTCCTGGGTGAAAAAAATAATACAGAGATCAGAAGGAATAAGGAAACTGTTAGAATGGTGGTTGACAGTTTCACTTACATGCATTACATTGTCATTAACCTTTTATTGGGCTACAGTCTCAGGTCCAATGTGGTCTCCAGGGTCTGTAAGGTCCACCTCTGCAGGAACAGTGAGTGGACCTGCTGTGTTCAGTACCATGAAGTAATGGTACTAATGTAAGGACTGATGAAGTAATAGTACTAATGTAAGGACTGATGTTCAAAGGGATCATGTGGATGTGGACAGGGGTCTGGATCAGCACTGATGTTGGAATGTTCTAAAAGGGATGTTCTACTGTTCTAAAATACAGGGGTTGGACAAAATAATGGAAACACCTTCACCTCAAGATGATAATGCCCCAATCCATACAGCTAGAATTGTTAAAGAATGGCATGAGGAACATTCTAATGAAGTTGTGCATCTCGTATGGCCGGCACAGTCCCCAGACCTCAACATTATTGAGGATTTATGGTCAGTTTTAGAGATTCAAGTAAGACGCGATTTCCACCGCCATCGTCTCTAAAAGAGTTGGAGGGTATTCTAACTGAAGAATGGCTTAAAATTCCTTTGGAAACAATTCACAAGTTGTATGAATCAATACCTCGGAGAATTGAGGCTGTAATTGCTGCAAAAGGCGGACCTACACCATATAAATTATATTTTGTTGATTTTTTAAGGTGTTTCCATTATTTTGTCCAACCCTGTACATGCTCCAAGCACCTTACATGTGTTTTTCTTGTAGTTTTTACAGAATAGAATAGAATAGAGAATGTCTTTGTCATTGTACAGGTACAACAAAATCGAAAAGTGTTATCGTCCTAGGTGCCATAAAAAGTATAAATAATGTATAAAAGAGTATAAACACTAAAAAGAAAGAAAAAACAACATAAAAGCTGTCACTGGGAGTAAAAGACACCCCCCGATGCCCCAAAGTCACAAGTTTGTTTTCAGGTGGCAAGGTAGTCAATGACAGTGGCTAAGGCAGTGGTTTCCAACCTTTTTTGTCTCGTGACCCCATTTTAACATCACAAATTTCTGGTGACCCCAGACATTCAAACAGAGACCTTTTTTTTTTTTGCTAAAATTAATTTGTTTTTGATCATGTAATAGTTTGCTATTCTATGTTGCAAATAAACATTAATTTTAGGCGACATTTAGTCTATATAATGTATATTATTCTGGACGGAGGCAGTAAATCCAGGTGTAGATTACTGCACAAAAGGAGAATTTGATTTTCCTTGGTCAGGATATGTACAGTCAGTCCAGCTGTGATTTACAAGGCTGACAATTAATACTGAACAAACAAGACTCAACTTTGAATATGAAGAGCTGCAGCATCTGAAACTGACCACAATGAACATCTGACAGAAACAGAACCACAGTGCGGCAGTTTCACATTCACAGTTTGTCATGTCTTTTTTGTATTGTGATTGTCTCTCTCAACTCATCGTTTTTTTATTGGTAAGTTTATTTTTTGTCTTATTGATTACTAGAAATTTCAGGTGATCCCATTTGAATTTCAGGTGACCTCACATGGGGTCCTGACCCCAAGGTTGAAAAACACTGGAATAGGATGTCTGTCTTTGTACGGGTACAATGAAACTGAAAACTGCAATTGCCCTAGGTGCCATAAAAAGCATAAATAATGTATATAAGAGTATAAAAACTAAAATAAAGGAAAAACCCTGACA